>NW_026869750.1:300000-542010 GCF_905332965.1 Bombus pascuorum | reverse complement strand
ACGCCTCCCTCCTGATAAAAAAGGGGAGAACACGATTACCATTGATTGAAACAAACTTTACACAATACACCGGTATTAGTTTCTAGTGCGTTTTGATTAAATGTATTGCACCCATAAAAATAGACACAACAATACGACACAAATAATAGTAAATTTCAGATTAAATTTAGAAAGTAGTATTTGTAAGATCGTTACTATTTCGCACTTTTCCATGTATGGAATTGACCGATATGTCTTTTAAGGAATTCGTATCATTGTTTTATATTATTATTATGTACATAACGTGTTACTATGTTTACCCTTTTACTATTAGTTTACTATTATCCTATTAGATTGCGTTAGAACAAGAGGACGGTAAGCAGAATCGTGGTAATTTGTCGAATAATCAATAAAGAACTAATTATAATATTATTTTTGAAAATAGATCTGAATTAATGTCAAGTCTCATGGATATTTTTCATCGAGACATGAATATTTGAAACACGTGCATTCTCGTTTCTCACACAGTCTGACAGGACGAAAGAAGGAAATTAGTGTATGAATGCGCGGTTCACTCACGATCGATGCAGGTAGAAAGTACTTACGAGGGAGAGTGTAAGGCAAGCGGAGAATGGTGGATAAGAATGGGAAACGGATCAGCCAAATGACTGGCAGTCAGAATAATAATAGTCCTGGTGTGTAATTGTAAGTGTGCCGCGTTTTCATGTCGTAAACAATGCACGTAGTAAAAGGGTAAATAGAGAAACGACCTTGTAAATGATTCTTTGTCGATTACACGTTTGTCACGTTTGTTTACCAGCTAGACTATAGTAAGTGCTATTTTAGTAGAATGCAAGAAAATTGTGGGTGTCACGTTTAACCGCAGTTTCATACAAAAATCTGAACTTTAGAGCGAGAACGTTGTTGTGGAAGTAATGACAAGTAGAGTGCAGATGTTTGTATAAATTCATATTTTTATAAATTGAAAAAATGAAATCTGAGTAGACGATTGTTTTGCTATAAATGTTATAATGAGTACTATGCCGTGTATGTTTCATATTTCGTTCGATCTAATACTTCATATATAAAACCTATAGTACTCATTGCTACATATATATCTATTTAATTAATAGTTATTATTAATATTTGTAATAAAACAATTATCTATACAGGAAGCATAAAAGTTTCAGTAACGATATAGTACATGACATTAGCATTATGTTAGGCATTATTTTACATTAGTTTTGGATTCCCGTTTTCTCGCTTGCATGAAGGAAAAGGATTAGACTCTTGCTTCGTTGGAATTGAAACTTAAATAACTCAGTTTAATATTCCTTTGAAATTACTTAACTTGTGACTTAGAGAGTACACATAGATACCCCCCGACCATTACATTAAACAATTGTACGTCCCTGTTTATAAAATATGTACGTTGTCATTTACTATATAACATTTTGTTCAATCTTAATATCCAGCTCAGCGATCTCACACCCACAATGATATACCTTTGCCACTCGAGGTATACCGATTACTTGAACGTTATCAGTTTGCTACTAATATTCCCTGCTTTCTGTTCGTTAGCCATAAGCGCGCGTCAATTTGTTCATGCGCCTTGGTCTTTCCTGTAGCTCCCGGCTATACGTCGCATTGATTCGTTTTCGCTTCTATTTCCTCAGCAGTCAGTGTAATTAACAACATTGGATTTGTCAAGATGGTTACGGTTATTGGCGATTTTAAAGTAAGATTTCCTCAAGTCCCCGATCAAGGGAACTTGGATGAAGGTGGTCTTATTTGCGCCTTTTGACGTTATATGAGATTTTCTTATTTCACAAGATCTTTACTAAGCAAATCCTTAAGACACGACCTTAAGATTAATCTTCAGTCGCAGTTATGAAATCAAAAGACATCTGAAGACTGTTCTTGAGACGATCTCAAGTATAAGACTGGGCTATGAATATCATCCATAGATTTATATGAAGCAGGTCATATGGGATGCAATTTTGAGCGTGAGAAACCTATCGTTGTATAGGACATAGTAGCAAAGTTCCTTTTGTCAAATATAATATGTGGAAGACAAAGATATTGTAAAAACAAAAGTACCTTTTCGTGTCTTTCGCGTAATTGTTATAGTTAAAGTATCTTCAACTAATTACTTTTTGACATAAATAGGTTAGTATCTTTTTGTAGGGGACGTTGGTACGAATCAATTACTTTATTTAAATCTATATGATTCAATAAAAAAAACGTATTTTGTCATCATATGATTTGCACATGGCCATATACAGAGAAAATTATTATACCAGATTATGTTTCCTTTGAAACTATTCATTTCTTGCCTTAAACATTTTTTCATACAGTGGGCAGTGTTTCAGTAATTTGCATATATTTCTTGAAATCAAACACCCTATATATATTTTAATGTTGGAAGTATAGCTAGAAAGAAAAATATCTGTTCCTTATACTTTTTATTTCGTATTTTCCATTTATTTCTTATTTTCTATCAAATATTATTATATATATGTCGGGTTCTTATTATGATTAGCGTTAGGGTCGTGTAACGTATCTTCGCCTGGGTTGTTCATCGTTGTTGTACAATCGAGATAGCGTTTATTATCACAGACATAGATAGTACAAGATTGACAAGTGGCTGCGGTAACTAGACGCTAATGACAATGACCTTAGGTTCGATATGACGAATCCACGGTCCACGAGCTAACTCTTTGTTAAACTGAGAATATATTTTGAAGCACAAAGTAACGTTCGCTGTGACGCTCGGTATATACTGCACGTAAAGACGATGTGTAATTCTCCAAGGAGGTCGCAAAAATAAAAGACTGATGAAAACTTTCCTCTCCTTACGATCGCGTTCGTTTTGTTGAATATTGGCCGGGGATACCAACAAAACTGCAGCCGCCGTTGCTAAGCTGACCCGCGTAGCTGCGACATTCCTCCTGCTCGAGGTTTGATTGTCAACACAACGTGTGTCTCATAATACTGGCACTTCTCTGTTAGGTGGAACGTTCATCCCGTGACCGTGGCTACGCTCGGCGAACGGTTGTCGCCTCGAGCCTAAGCTCATTGTCTCAAGTTTCGAATGACTGTGTCTGGATTATTTCGTAAATGCTACAGTATTGAGGTTTTCCAAGTAATTCCAATGGAGGGCCCCGTTGTCTTTTCATCTCCGACACGGCCATCCCGTCTGTCACACGTCCTCGGGTGTATTTAGAATATTGGGTTTTCCCAATGTTGGACTCGATATAACTGATGTTGTTTACAATTTAGTTAAGTGTCAAAATAGGTCAAGGGTCCAGTTTGACAGCAAAAATTCTGATCGGACGTTTGATAAAGGAAGAGTTAAAAGAGAGCGGAAATCAGTTACGTTATGATTAGTATTCGAAGGACTAGTTGCATTTTGTGAATTATTAGTCCGACCGTAATGACATGATGGACCATTCTCGATCTCGTACTTGGACGACTCTCACTTCTCTGGATCGTTTTACCACACTGAGCGTTTGTGAAAACACTTTTTTTTTTTTTTTTAAATAGTTTATTTAGCCAATATTTGATTTTTTGTACATTTTTGAGATTCACAATAAACAATGAATTGAGTATAGTGTGTTCAGGTAAAAGTACCGATACGCGTCGGTACGACGTAGCCATGGTCTAATATGTGTCGTGGATTTTCGGTTTTTGCGTTTATTTTTTTGTTTTTTTGGGTTTAAGTCGCATTGGTGCGTGATTTTTGTGTATTCTTGTGTGTGTTGTATTTTGTCCTGAAACTTGGCCGCAAAACAGGACTCCTCGGTGTATTACTTTTATGCGTTGTGGGATTTTGGGGGAGGGAGATGAGAGGAAAGGGGAGGGGGGTGTTAAATTATATTATTTACAATGATTACAGTATTTACATATTTACAGTACTTACATCTAGATTACACGGTGGTAGGAATGGTTTTTTGTCGAATTGGTAGTTCTCACTTATATTTTCTTATGGGTTTGGAATCCACCAATATTTTTTTGTGTTTTTTCTGTGTTTGTCTTTAGTGTCTTTTTGGGGGAGGGCCATGTTGTACCTCCACCTGGTGTCTGCAGTCAGTCCGTTTAAGTTTTCCTCGTAGAGTATTGTCTTTATCCCTATTTTTCTTTTTATGTGGAAAATTATCGGGATATTGTTTTGGTCTTGGAGGTAATTTTTTTCGTCTAGGTATAGGAACGCTTCTGGGGGGATGTAGCCTGTTGTCATTGTATTTTTGTAATATAGTACGTTTGGGTATAAGCCGCTGAAGATTAGGCTGTTTTCTTTTATTTTTGACGCTTGTGCGAAATGATTTCTTGCTAGTTTTAGTATGTGACAGTCAATGCGGTGAATGTTGGCTAGGTCGTAAATTTTTTTGTTTTTTATATATTTTTTGTATCCGCTCTGTTCGGATCTGTACGCATTTTGGCAAGCTCTAATGCATTTTCTTTCGAAAACGCGGATTCTCTCCATTAGCGATGCTGGTATGTTGTACCAGATTGGGCAACCGTATGTTATAATTGGTCTAATTAGAGCTTGGTAGCACAATGTTTTTACATTGCTCTTGAGATGTTTCGAGTAAAATAGTCTTTTTGCTCTCCAGAATGCTTTATTGGCCTTGGCGAGTTGGGTTTCTATGTGTTGTTTGTAATTTAGTTTGTCATCTATGTTTATGCCTAGGTACTTTACGCAGTTTTTGTGTGGTATGATTGTCTCTTCGGATGACTTTTCTTTTAATTGGAAATTTTTGCAGTGTTTTCTTTCTGCTGGGCCGATTTCGCTGGTTTTGGGTTTGAACAGTATGCTTTCGCATTTGTTTGCGTTGATTCTTAGTTTCCATGTGTGGTAGTAATCATTGATTTTGTCGAATAGTTCTTGGAGGTCTGTGTTTATTGTTTTAGTTTTGCGGCCTGTTACGTAGATGATTAGGTCGTCTGCGAAGGCTATGGAGCGTTTGTGGGTAGATTTGTTCATGTCGAACAGGTTTAATATGTCACTGTTGTATATGTTGAAGAGTAGCGGGGAGTTTACAGTTCCTTGTTGGAGTCCGTTTTTTATGCTGAATTCTTTGTTCGATGCATGAGAACCCTCGGTCATTAGGAATGTTCTGTTTGTGATCATGTCCCATACTATTTTGATTAAGTATCTCGGGAAGTTTTTTTTTATTAATTTATAAATGAGGCCTGTGATCCAGACTGTGTCGAAGGCTTTTTCGAGATCTATTAAGCAGGCGGCTACTCGTTGTTTTGCGTTTAGTGCCCAGCAGATGTCTGACGTGAGTTTGTTTGTCGCGTGTAGTGTGGAGTGTTTGTGTCGGAAGCCAAATTGGTTTTCTGATATAATGTTTTTTTTTTTGCAGAATGTAGTTAGGGGGTTGTTGATGACTACTTCAAATACTTTGCTTATGTTGGGGAGGAGACTTATTGGTCGTAGGTTTGTGAGTGATGAGCCGTCTTTATTTTTTTTTGTGATTGCTATTATTTTGGCTTTTTTCCACTTTTTCGGGAAGTATGCGTTGTTTAGCGCATTGTTGAATATTACTGTGTAGTACCATTTTATTTTGTTCGGTAGGTGCTTAAGTGAGATGTTCGGGATGCCGTCGAAGCCGGAGGATTTTTTATTATTTAGCTTGGCGAAGATTTTGTTTAGTTGGTTAAAATTTGTAAAGTAATTTATTTCTGTTTCTGGTTGTTTGGGATTGTCTGAGGTGTTTTCGTTTGAGAACGTGCAGACTGTTTTGTTTAACGTTATGTCTTGTTCTATTTCGTTTTTGAGTTTGTTCGTTTCTGCGATGATGATTCTGTTTAATTCTTCTCGGCCCATGTGTTCGTTTTGGGTGTGTGTTTTGGAGAAGTGGGTGCCTATGATGTCTAGTTTTTCTGTTGTTTTAGTTATTATGAAGTTATTCTCGATGTCTTTGCTGGTGTTGTGTATCTCTATACCTGCTTCTTGGATGAGGGGAGCTTTCTCTGGGGGCAATTTGAGCGGAGTGCTGGGGTTTTGTTCTTTCGGTCTGAAGATTTGATTTATTTGTGGGAACATGTTGGCTGAGTCGTTTTTGGAGATATTTTTTATTTTGTTTGTCCAGTAGAGGTTTATAGAGTTTGCGAATTCTTGTTTCTGTTGTAATTTTATTTTGTGTAGTAGGTATTTTAGGTATTCTAATTCCTCTCTTTTGTCGTAAGAGTAGTTGTGTTTTATATTGTTTATTTTGGAGAGTATGTAGCTTTTGTCTCGTTGTAGTTCTTTTATTTTGTTGTTGATGTATGGATCGCAAGAGTTTTTTTGTTTGAAGGTTGGGACGGATTTTTGGAGTGCGCTTTGTATGTGTTTTTCGATTTCGTCTATGTATGTGTCGATTTGTCTGTTTGTTAGGTTGACGTTGTTGTAGATATTTAGGTCGCATTTCTGTTCGAGTAGTTTTTGGAATTTTTTCCAGTTTGTCTTTTTGTAGTTGTACTTGGGGGTTTCGGTTTGTGTTTCAAGTGTTAGGTAGTCGGATGTGTTTTTGTTTATCTGTAAGAGTATGGCTTTATGGTCGCTGTCGTAGTCTAGGGTTTTGAGCGTGTTATTTGGTCGTAAGTTTTGGATTTTTAGTCGTGCATCTGTTAGGCATATGTCGAGGTATGAGCCTCCTTTTGGGTAGGAGGGTAGCTCGGAGCTGTAAAGGTTTGTTTTGTAGTGTATGCTTTTATTGTCTAGCCAGTTTCTGATGAAGTTTCCTTTCGTATTGTTTAGTGGGTTTTTCCAGCTTGTGTGTTTTGCGTTAAGGTCGCCGGCTATTATGTGGAAGTTTTCTTGTTTGTCGAGCTGTAAAAGTTCGAAGAGGTTATTGAATTCGTCGTTAAATTCTTTTTCGTTTCCGTAGGTTGCGTAGGCTGCAGTGATGAGTAAGTTTTCCTTTTTGTTTATTTTTATTTTTATGGTTGTCGTCTCCAGGGTTTTAAAACTTGTTATTTTGTCGTTTTGGATTTCTTTGAATTTCAGGGGGTTTTTTATGAGGATTGCCGTTCCTCCTCCTTGGATAGCGTTTGGTCTGTCGTGTCTTATTATGGAGTAGTTTTTGAAGGATACTTTGTGTCTTTTGTTCAGTTTTGTTTCTGAGATGAGTACGATGTCGGGGGTTTCTTTGTTTATTAGGGTTAGCATACTGTATCTTTTTTGGTTTGAGATTAGAGAGTTTGCATTTATTGCAATTATTTTCAGGTGTTTTAAATCTAATTTGGATGTTTTATGCTGTGTTTGTTGGTTTGGTGTGTTTTGGCTAATTGTCGACTGCGATATCTAAGGAGTTGAAGATGGTGTTGAACCTGTCTTCATGCGATGATATTGCATTTTTTAATTCGTTGAGTTGTATTTGTTGTTGATTTAGTGCTTGGATGAGACTTTTTTTAAAATCTTCGAAAGCGTTTAATATTATTTGTTGAGGGATGAACTCGGTTGTAATTGGGATTTGGTTTGCCCGCGAATCTAGTTTTGGGTTTATTGTGTGTGGGGGGTTTTCGATTTCCTGCTTTGGTCTTGCTTGTTGTTTCACTGCGTCCGAGAACTTTAGTTCTGGGGTGTATTTTCGGCTTATCTGGTCTAGTCGTTTGATTTTTGTTTCTTTGTCTTTTTTAATTTTTTCTGAAAGTTTTTGGCGCAGCTCTATGATTTTGGGGCACCCTTTGTATGACGCGGGGTGTCCGTAGCTTTTGCAGTTGACGCAGAATATTTTATCCTTTGTGATTGAATCGTCTTTTTTTATTTTGCACTCGCCTGGGCCATGGGGCTCGGTGCATTTTACACAGCGGTAGATTAGGTTGCAGTTTTGTGTTGTGTGGCCTAATCGTTGGCATTTGTGGCATTGGGTAATGTCATTTTTTCTTATTTTTTCCCACGTTATTTTGTAGTAGCTTAGTCTATTTATTTTTTGTAATTTCATGACGTTGCTATTGGGGGATACCTGTACTATGTATATTGGGAGCAGTCTGTTACTTTCCCTTGACTTTCTTGTCGAGAAGCGCGATACTTTCGTAAACTGTATGTCGTCTATTTTTAATGCTTGTAAGTCTTCTAGTATTTCTGTCTCTGTGAGGTTAATGTCTAGTCCTTTTAATAGGAACGTGTGTTGTCTTTGTGCTTTTGGTGTGTATGTGTAGAACGTTGTGTTTGTTGTTATCAGTAATTCTTTTGCTTTAATGTAGTCGTTTAGATTATGTAGGTATAGAGCGTGTTTGTTCGCGTGTATTCTGTTAATGTGAAAGTTTCTGATTTTGAGAGCGTCTTGTAAGAGAGCAATGGTGTCTTTTGGGTCTTGATGCGTTATGTTGATTGGCGGGGGCCTGTTACCTTTTGTGGGTGAGGGGGCGTCCTGTTGTTCCTCTGTGGGGTGGTTGGTGGGCTGTTCCTGTTGTGCTTGTTCCATCGGTGTCTTTGTCGGTGGGGGTTGCTCTTTTGGTTTGATCAGATGAGTGTGTTGATTTTGTGGTGTCGGCGGCCTCCTAGGTGGGGCGAGGGGGCTGTTTGTTCGTGTGTCGTTTGATTTTTCTTGGGTGTGTGGTGTTCCCAATGTGGACGTAGTCCTCCTGTTTGCTTTGATTCGCATTTCATTGTTCTTCCTTCTTATGGCTTCCACGATCGCATTTTGTATTGTTGATTCTTTTGTTGACGTTGCTTGAGTGCGAATCTGTTGTTGTGGTAAGGTGGTTTCCTGTGTTTGTAACACTTCAAATCTGTTTTTTGTTGGTATCACTGGTGAGGGAGGGCTTCTTGTAGTTTTCATGGTTTTGCTTTCTTTGGCGGTGGGATCTTGTGTATTGTTTTCTTCTTGGATTAGAACGAGATCTTCTTCTGTGTTTTCCGGGTTGTCTGGTAGTCTTTTGGACCTTCCCACTAGTTTTGGTTGTGGGTTGAGTTTCCGCGTTTTTTGCGCGGAAAGTCTTATGCTAATGTTGTTTTCTTTGTCCGTTTTTGGCGAGATTGCTTTTCTTTTACTCGTTTTTTTTGTTGGGATTACGGAGGGTTCCGTTTTTTTGCTTTCTGCTTCATTATCGATGTCGCCTATTTTTTTATTTATTTTGTTGTTATTTTTTTTTCCTATTTATAGCGATGGTGTCACTAATCAATTTTCCACTTTCTGTCACTTTTTTCTTTTTTTTCACTTAGACTTTCTCTACGCGAAAGATTGTCTAGTTGGCGCGCGCACTGTTCGGGTCTGGGTCAGCTGTCCCTTTTTTTTTTTTTTAGGGCTGAGAGGTCCGTTTGGCTCGGAGGTTCGCAGTCGACTCGGTAATGGCAAAAGTATGCTCATAGGAATGACATTTGAAAGAGGATATTCCCGAGACTTGTTTCATAAGTTTACAACTTACTGGTAAGTTCACAACTTACTGAAAAACAAATATCGCGCAGCTACAGATTTACACGATTAGACCCAGTTACCACGCAAGCTTGGTAAATTGCTGAAACCATTCACGTTCCGCGATGATTGAAACAGAACCTTCAAATATTTATCGCGCTGCAATGTCGCTGGCCAAAGTAACAGAAAACGTCGAAAGTTTGATATTTGGCCAACATCGATGAACGTTCGAACAATAAAACGAATCTTCGAAACAATTTTCTCGATGGCTGCATTTGAAAGATATCAAATTTTAATCATACTAATAACATATATAGAGAATCGGTTCTTGTATTACTTGGGTTCGTGATGATATCGTGATGAAAAAATTGCAGCGATATGGATCCCAAACTAATTTAGATACTCGTGAGCTCAAGCGTTCGCCAGTGAAGTATTTCATCGCACCAATTGATTTTCTAATGCAAAAAAGGTTTATTTACTGTTTAGGACGCGATACTTTATTTTAAGTATCATGTCTCCGTCAATCAGACGTCTTACCATATGAACTAACATTTTAATACAAGAAAGCTTTATTTCTTGTTTCAGATATGATATTTCCTTAAGAGTATATAACTACTTTTTAATCATTCCAAAGTTTAATCTATTAGATGGAGTATTAAATTAGTATAATCAACACAGATAACGAGATTAGAAAATTATATAAAGATCTTTCCCACTGTATATCTATACATAAAAAATAACTGAAAATGTATTAATCTATTAAAGTGCATCAATCTACAGATAATATTATTGTATATTGCATAAGATCTTCAGTTAGGTCATATAAAAAGCAATTATATATTGCTTCTCGCAAATATGTGCAGAAAAATAAATCTCTAATCCTTGACAGCAATTCAGCCTAAACGCCTTAGGACTCGAATTATCTCCACGTAATAAAAACTATATTTATACGTTTTAAACAAAACCACTTGTTTCGCGTTATCGCGGATTGCGTTTTTGCTATAAGGTACACTCATACATCACATAAATAGAAATTATATTCGTGACAAAACTTTGTATTAATTTTAGATTTAATTGTAGTCTGTTAGATAAAATTTTAGTTGTAGGTCTACAAGCAGTTTATTAGGAAATTACAATAACATGAGAAAATTAGATTTTACACTGTTGTGGTTAACCATCGTGCGATAGAAATAGATTACGGATAGTATTTAATAACCTACAAAAAGATACAGAAGAGGGTGAAGGATATAACATGTATCGGTGAAAGCAGGCTATTAACGTTAACCTTTTACGATTAAAGTAGAATATTTAGAAATATTATCTTTTTCCAATTGTTACAATTTCTAAATAAACTTTCAATGTTTGTATCAATTTTTTCCTTATTTCTCTTTGTACATAAAGAACTTTGTTTATTTGATTTCTTGCTAGCTTGATAGCTTCAACATTAAGTCTCTTTCAACACAATTTTCAAAACTAATTAGGCGTATTATATTTTACATTGAAACTTATTCAAACTCGTACTACGTACTTGAAATCAAGCAATCACCAATCATTGTAAAATGTGTTAGATGCTAGATAAAAATTATTTGCACTATTTTTATATTTATTTCCAGAATCGAATAACATTGAATTCATGTATTATAAATTATCCCCGATATTCTGCAACTCGCTGAAATTTATATACATTTTTATTCTTGTTTGAAATTTCTCACATGAAATATGTATTTCATAATTGTTCAATTAAAAACATTTTATATCAACCTATGAAATTCTACAAAATTAAATGAAAACAACAACATTCAGTTACCAACTATCAATCACGTCTTTACATTTCCTACATCAACAATTATTAGCCGGCGGCGATTTTCGTATCTCCCTATAGAAAGTCGCGGATGAAATTTACATGTTATATAGGATTATCATAAAGAGACTTTTAAGGGATTTGTAGCGGGACGATATTTCCCGAAAGTAAAACACACCGAGACTCGAAAGTCGTATTTTCTGTGCACGTCTCAAATTGTATTTCTAGGAAGAAATTTCTTGGTTGTCTACGCTTTTTACAAACGCACACTAACAGATAATTCAGAGAAGAACAGAACTTCACATAATAATGCGTATTACGAATAACATTTTGGACGCCGAAATTACTGATGTTACATATTTCACATTACTTTTATTCGAAAAGCATTTTACGCAACACAATAGTTTCTTAAGAACTTTGTAAGAAAGGCTTTTCCGTAATTAATCGAAATCGAATCGAATCGAAGTCGAATCGACTGTGACTATAGGGATTACACGTTAAGATTTTAACTTTGAAGATGAATCCATTCCTAAGGCTAGACTTTCTAAAAATTCAATCGTGAATAAATAATATACTAAATAACGCGTTGTCCAAGTTTCAAAGAGATCGTGAGAAAGTCGTTCTAAGCTTCGAATACCGTAATACGATAAAAAGAGCGCGGCCACAAAAATTAACAGAATAAGTAGAACGCGATTTCAGCATCGAAAATTAACCAATTACGAAATAAATCAAAGAACGATTGATCAACCAAGGAACAGTGCATTTGAAGCATCGATAACACGCGACGCGAGACTCGCATCACGACGTCCGAAGAAGTAGAGTGGCAAAGGATAAGGCAGAACGAAGCGTGGTTCGTCTGGCCGTACGTACGGCTCTACCACTGTTTAAATAACATCGACAAAGCCTGAGGCTTTATACGAACCTCGTATCAAACGTTCTCGTATAGCAGTTTGCCGTCTGGTAAGAAGAAGACGATTCCGGATTCGAGACAGAGAGGCAGATAGAGAAAATTCCTGGGGTCTCCTTTCAATTTCACTTTATAACTCGGCACGTTTTCGCGTCCCTGAGGCGCGGTGTGTGGCAAGCTTCGAGGCTCTGCCACGGGACGAAACGGCTTTCAAAGATAACGAGAGATTTTTCCACTTCGCTTGCGAGAAAGGACATTTAAATTCGTGCTAATATCCGGCAAAGGTCGAAAGCCAACGAAACTATGATATTAGCGCGTTGTATGTATTTATTCGTTCGTGCAGATTACGTACAGATGCTCACGAAAGTCTTTGAACACATATAGCAACTGTTTATAAATATATCGTATAATATCATAAAACACTTTGAAACTTTATTCGCATTATCGTGAGACTCGGCTGGCTATCATGGTTGTATCGATCAATTTTGAAACGAATCTAAAGATATATATTGGAATTACAAGATATTTAGTGCATTTACATATATTTCGCAGAGATTACAAAAGTATTTAGACACCTATCTGGTATACTAATACGTCGAAATATTCAATGGAACTATAACTTACGTTAATTTACTTATTCCACTTTTAAATAGGCTATTTATACTAGATATTTACTACATATGTGATACTATGATCTGTATAAAGATATCTTTTCTACTATGTACATAAGTACTACATGCATATATAGTAACTTCTATATACGTGCCAATAATAATGTCACGATAGTTATATCTCATTAATTAACGTTAATAATATCTCATTACGTGAAACAAATTTCAAAATGTTTTATACAACACACATAATATACACATGAATGTTTTCTATGGTAGATGTCCAAATACTTTTTTGAGCCACCAAAATAATTAGAAAACACCAAAAATATATTTTACCATTTACTTTATGCATATACTACTGTACTTATACATAGATACATTTACTATTTAAATATCATTGGTTATATCAACACCTTTTTATCAATTTAGAAGAACCTTCTCAATGTAATTAATTTATAATTTAACAATCGAAAGGTCTGAAGATAAAGAGTTTGTCAAGTAGAAAAAAGTACTTTTATAAGTACTTTTGGCAATTACAAATGCCAATTTTATTATTACATGTTGATTTTCAGAAATCACTCCACTCGAAATATAATATATTATTATATGTGGTTATGCTGATTAAAAAGTATAAAGATGTTATAGTTTGAAAATTGCCCAAAATTTTGTAGTTAAACAACCAATCAAAAGTATCCGAACACTGGCTAATTTGTAGCAATAGTGTTAGTAGTATTTAGTGATACAATACTTGTCATCTTCTTATGGAACCAAATTAATGTAGCAAAAATTATTTCCTTTAAAAATACATCGGCGGTGTTTCTACCGATTTCGAAGAATTATTGCCTGAACTAATTACAATATAAGTTTAGGAAAACTTTTCTTATCTGATCTACACTTCAGAGAACATGTAGATACTTTAAGAGTAAATAATATTGCTAAAATATATTTATTATAAATTTTGTTCAAAAATTGCGCCCTACCTTTTTTCGCACTTACACATGAAATTTTCTCATTCCATATCTTCTACCTGATTAAAATGAATTTTTCTCGTAATAACAAATAATAATAAAGAATATAGTCATTATTTATTAATACACAATTATCATTCGTGATATTGTAATAAAATTATATTCTGTCGAAAATAAGCAAATACTCGGTTCCTTTCGAGCGATACTATATTTATATGTACTTTATATGTACGCTTGTAAGCGTCAATGTTTCGGAAAGCTCGGTCGCGGTCCACTTACGCGAGGCAAAATATCCCGCTGAACAGCCTATTCTTATTTCGCTTCCGGTATTTCCCAGCAATTTGCAAATTTTATACGAGAAACGAGGATAAGTGATGGGTTTATGTAAAGTACGAGCGCTGGTGTCGAGGGCCGTCGCTCTCTAATATAATCGATAGCGAAAATATGTCAAAACACGTTGAATTACGGATTCCTTTTTTTTTTTTTTTTTTTTTTTTTTTTTTTTTTTTTTTTTTTTTCGTGGAGGAAACCTTCATAGGCGCCCCGCGCTCTCCGGGGAGAGGGCGCCGGGTAGTGCCGGATTCGTACCGGCTAAAACATCCACGGTGGCCGTACTTGGCGCATGGCGGAAGAGGCCCTAGAACCACTCATAAGAATTACATCACGAGCCCCATCCGCGCCGAGTTCACCTCGAGTTATGCGAATATAACTAAAGATGCGATGCACGGCCACCGCCGCCGGCAAGACCGCCTGATTCCCCGACCAGGTGATTTGGCGGCACCGAGGTGCCGAACTGGCCGGCGCCTGACACTCACTGGACGGCGAGGCGGTTCGAGCTCGCCAGGAAGTGGCGTGCGCCCGTTCCCCACCCCGCCGCCGTCCGCCTACCCTTTCGGGATGAGAATCCTTTTCTCTCATGCGCTCCGCCGCCTCCTTCAACCAATATCAACCATATCTTTCACTAAAGATGTCAAGGGTTAATTCGATGCTGCTAAGTGTGTAACATATATATAGAATAACTGTATAAAACGTGTATTCATTGTTACGTCGGCCGACTCTCTACCTGAGCCGGACCTCACATCGCGGACGCACGGCAGCCAGATGCCCGCACATCTCCATTGCGTTCCCCCGAAGACACTCGTGGACCGACCACAAACCTTCGACACTTGCTAGTGAAAGTACCATATCAAATAAAGGCACTTTCACGATAGAAATGTCTAAGGTTCCTGGTTAGCATCTGGAAAACACGTGAACACTAAGTTTGCACACGTACGATGCTTCCTACTCCCAACTCTCCATCGAGGGCGGCTAATACCCTTCCTAGTCCATCGATAGTCCTACTAACCAATAGAAATTACGGATTCCTACCAGCTGTTTAACTTCGCGGTCCTTAGAAACGTTTATCTCCTTATGGTTATGTGTTTTAAAATACCGAAGGTCCGATTTAAATGTTATTGTATACTACTTAAATGTGATGATATGTCTTATCGAAGCAAATGTCCGGATACTTTCGTCCGAATACATATATACGTAAAATTATTTGTGTAAATTTTAATACGTTGGTGTTGTATAATACATCGTTATATTTCATACATATAAGACGAGATAACTCGGACTATGAAAGAAATAGTTGATCCATTAGAATTTTGTATTCATACATAATAGCGGTGCAAAATATGAAAAAGTTAAAAGAATTTATTATGTTAACTTATTATGATCACCAAGCATTAAACTGATCACAAATCGTATTTATGAATTTTGCAACAATTAAAAGAAGACGAATTAACGAGACAGCGTATAATAACAAATACGCGTATAATAACAAATATTTTCGTACAAATTATAAATAATTTTATGCTCGATTAAATCAATACTGACAAAATTTATGCTGCTCATATTTGTTGGTATATTATTAAATTTTTGCATGAATCTTATATTTAATTTCAACAAACAGTACACTAAATAGATATAATTCAGTAATTGAAATAAATGGCAAATTACGATAACCAATCCTATATATACAGGGTGCGCCGTTAGAATTCGGACAGAATTCAATTTGTAGTTCCCACCATATTAGAATTCAGATGTTTGTGCTGATTGACTCTGAAGTTAGTTAAATATGTCAATAAGTCTTCTATAACCTCAAAATGACAGAACTCGTTAAGCAAAACCCGGAATACGATAGAAGAGCGGCGATTATAGAAAGTCTTCGCGCCGGGAGAACGCCGGTCGAAATTATAAAATTCTTTAGCTACCCAAGATCGACGGTATACGACATTGCTAAGAGATACGCAGCCTCAGAGTGGTTCGAGAAGGGTTCTCCTTCTCCGGCGAGAAAAGTTCAGCGTTGTCTCAAGTGAGGGCGACGTCATGCCTCCGCACTTCTTCCAAAAAGGCGAAAGAATCACAAAGGAGGTTTATTTGGAGGTCCTGAAGACAGTAATAAAGCCGTGGATGGAAATTACGGCTTCTGGAAGGCCGTATTTATTTCAACAAGATGGCGCACCTGCTCACACAAGTCATCTTGTTCAAAATTGGCTCTCTGACAATGTGGACATGTTTTGGTCGAAAGATTTCTGGCCTCCTAACAGTCCCGACCTAAACCCATTGGACTATTACGTGTGGGGCGTTATCGAGAGACAAACTAATAAATGCAGGCACCCCAACGTCAACTCCCTACGAGCTGCTATCGAGTCAGAATTCGCGACAATTAAACGCGACCAGTTGAAGTCAGCGTGCTCGCGCTTTAGAGCAAGAATAGAGCAGGTCATAGAGGCAGAGGGTGGTTACATAGAATAAAAGTTCTCAGCAAGGACCCTTTAAATGAGATATAACAACATTTTCATGTGTTTTTGTGTATTGACTTAAATAAACAACTTTCTGCACAAAACTTCTTTTGTCCGGATTCTAACGGCGCACCCTGTATATGTATATACTACATATATACTATATATATACTATATACTATATATATATACTATATACATACTATATATACTATATATATACTATATGCTATATACTATATATATATATAAATATACTATATACTGTACATATACTATATATATACTATATACTATACATATACTATATGTATATACTATATTTTATATATGTACTATATATATACTATATATATACTATATAATATATATATATATATATATATATATTATATATACATAATTAAATGATAATATGTAAAATACCGAGGTGGATCAATAAACGTATTGTTAAATCCGATGAGCTTTAGTTAAGTTAATTTTTCAGTAACATTCTTACTACATCTTATGATACTTTTCGCAAAAATTCATTGCATCAACAGCTTCCTTTATTTACACAAAAATGTATAGAGAATGTAAAAAATAAAGTCTTAATATGTTAATTAATTTGCTAATTACAAAGAGGCGACTCAAGTAAAATATGTACTTTGGAAAAGAAACGGAAGCTAAGCTGCAGATGTTTGCACAAAATGCCTTCGTTTTTCTAAATGAAGCATCAACGAACTTGCAAATGTAAACGTTTTAATCAAGATACAAGAAATATAAGTATCCGAATTTAAAACTGAAGATAAAAGACAATAATGAGCAACCGTGCGCTTGTATTTCTCAACTGTTATCTTAGAATATTTAGTAAAACTGCGAATTATTTAAAAAGAAATAAACATTTTTTCATACAAAATGAAGATAGTAAGCAATAATATAAATTTAAAAATGAAAATGATAAATGGTAATACGAATTAAAAATAAGTAACTATATATGCGTTTATTCTTCGTTACTAGCATTTCATAATATTCAATAAAACTGTGTATTATTTTGAAAGTTCGAAACAGAAAAAACTTTCTTCCATACAAAATGACTTAATAATAAAGTTATACTTTGCATTGCAACTCTTCCGTCACACAAAATCGCTTCATAGAATTTTTCCTCTTTGCTAAAAGAATTATGAAAATTTCCTTTATCGTGTTTTCCTACTTTTCAATCACATTTTGTAAGATTATAACCTTTTCACCCTTCCTTTATTACGTGCTTCCATCATCTGTTGTTTAAAATAATATTAAATCAACAATATCTACCTCCACGTTTCAAATGAGTTCTGAAACATTAAGTGACATTTTTTATGGAAGAGTAATTTCAAAATTCAATAATAATTTGTCAATCGACTTTACATTAAAACTACCTTTCCATTTCATATCAGAATTAAATGCACGTTTCTATTGATTTCTTGAACATTTAAAAAGTATTACTAACATTAACTATATGCAAACTAATAATATTAACAAAGACAAATTAATATAGATAACTAAACCAATCTTATTCGTTTCCCACAAAACATTTATCAACTCTCAAAAGGCTTTATATCTTCGAATCGCTTACTTCAACTACTTCGCATAAAGATCACAAAAACGTGATAAGACCATCTTTGTAGGTTTTCTGACATTCGTAAATTCATCGGAGTTTATAACCAAGAATTTCTCTGATCTTTTAAACATTTTGGACTTCGTCAAAGACGCTACAATCACCATAGGCAACACAACAAAAGAAGGAAGAAGAAAAGAAGAAAAAAGGAAAACTGCAGTTCGTAACCAGCTATGTATTTGCCGGACAGACTTTCAAGGCCACGAAAGCTCGACTTTGAAACCGCCATCCATTCGAATAGCCGACGAATCACGAGATAATGAAGAAATTTAATCAAGACTTGTGGCTGGCAAGAATCTTCTGACGCAGTGTGCAATAGCTACGAGTTACTCACGCTTGCACGACGATATATTTCGGAATATTAAAATTTACCCCGTCGATTAGGCCAAACTCGACAGAGAAATTCCTCTGTCTTTCTATTGCGATACGCTTTATCCTATCTGAGACTCCTTTGGGACTTTTCCGCGGTCATTTTCGCCTAGATAACGAAGAGATATTCCTTGTAACCGGTTCCTAAGGAATATACTCGAAATTCTTGCTAATAAGTTTTTCATATATGCAATTCCGTAAGATGAAACGAATCGATTACGCTCAAGAGACAACGAAAGATGAGGAAATAGTAAATTTCATAGACTTTTTATAAATCGAGACGCGAACTTGCTATATTTCTTATATATAACTTGCTTCGCGGGGTTAACCAATCTGGGAAATAAGCGGTTCGTTTGCCGCATAAAAGCGCATGCAATGCTGTTAATTTACGTGTTAGGGAAGATCATAGGTAGACTGTATAAATACATATATACAATATCCAAAATAAAATACTCGAATGCTTATCCATTTTGATTTCTTGATTATGTGCATTATATTATAATTATATTATGTGTATCTATAATTTCTTTCAATGATCATCCGCTGTAATTTCTATCACCTACATATCAGTCGACTGCGAACCTCCGAGCCAAACGGACCTCTCAGCCCTAAAAAAAAAAAAAAGGGACAGCTGACCCAGACCCGAACAGTGCGCGCGCCAACTAGACAATCTTTCGCGTAGAGAAAGTCTAAGTGAAAAAAAAGAAAAAAGTGACAGAAAGTGGAAAATTGATTAGTGACACCATCGCTATAAATAGGAAAAAAAAAATAACAACAAAATAAATAAAAAAATAGGCGACATCGATAATGAAGCAGAAAGCAAAAAAACGGAACCCTCCGTAATCCCAACAAAAAAAACGAGTAAAAGAAAAGCAATCTCGCCAAAAACGGACAAAGAAAACAACATTAGCATAAGACTTTCCGCGCAAAAAACGCGGAAACTCAACCCACAACCAAAACTAGTGGGAAGGTCCAAAAGACTACCAGACAACCCGGAAAACACAGAAGAAGATCTCGTTCTAATCCAAGAAGAAAACAATACACAAGATCCCACCGTCAAAGAAAGCAAAACCATGAAAACTACAAGAAGCCCTCCCTCACCAGTGATACCAACAAAAAACAGATTTGAAGTGTTACAAACACAGGAAACCACCTTACCACAACAACAGATTCGCACTCAAGCAACGTCAACAAAAGAATCAACAATACAAAATGCGATCGTGGAAGCCATAAGAAGGAAGAACAATGAAATGCGAATCAAAGCAAACAGGAGGACTACGTCCACATTGGGAACACCACACACCCAAGAAAAATCAAACGACACACGAACAAACAGCCCCCTCGCCCCACCTAGGAGGCCGCCGACACCACAAAATCAACACACTCATCTGATCAAACCAAAAGAGCAACCCCCACCGACAAAGACACCGATGGAACAAGCACAACAGGAACAGCCCACCAACCACCCCACAGAGGAACAACAGGACGCCCCCTCACCCACAAAAGGTAACAGGCCCCCGCCAATCAACATAACGCATCAAGACCCAAAAGACACCATTGCTCTCTTACAAGACGCTCTCAAAATCAGAAACTTTCACATTAACAGAATACACGCGAACAAACACGCTCTATACCTACATAATCTAAACGACTACATTAAAGCAAAAGAATTACTGATAACAACAAACACAACGTTCTACACATACACACCAAAAGCACAAAGACAACACACGTTCCTATTAAAAGGACTAGACATTAACCTCACAGAGACAGAAATACTAGAAGACTTACAAGCATTAAAAATAGACGACATACAGTTTACGAAAGTATCGCGCTTCTCGACAAGAAAGTCAAGGGAAAGTAACAGACTGCTCCCAATATACATAGTACAGGTATCCCCCAATAGCAACGTCGTGAAATTACAAAAAATAAATAGACTAAGCTACTACAAAATAACGTGGGAAAAAATAAGAAAAAATGACATTACCCAATGCCACAAATGCCAACGATTAGGCCACACAGCACAAAACTGCAACCTAATCTACCGCTGTGTAAAATGCACCGAGCCCCATGGCCCAGGCGAGTGCAAAATAAAAAAAGACGATTCAATCACAAAGGATAAAATATTCTGCGTCAACTGCAAAAGCTACGGACACCCCGCGTCATACAAAGGGTGCCCCAAAATCATAGAGCTGCGCCAAAAACTTTCAGAAAAAATTAAAAAAGACAAAGAAACAAAAATCAAACGACTAGACCAGATAAGCCGAAAATACACCCCAGAACTAAAGTTCTCGGACGCAGTGAAACAACAAGCAAGACCAAAGCAGGAAATCGAAAACCCCCCACACACAATAAACCCAAAACTAGATTCGCGGGCAAACCAAATCCCAATTACAACCGAGTTCATCCCTCAACAAATAATATTAAACGCTTTCGAAGATTTTAAAAAAAGTATCATCCAAGCACTAAATCAACAACAAATACAACTCAACGAATTAAAAAATGCAATATCATCGCATGAAGACAGGTTCAACACCATCTTCAACTCCTTAGATATCGCAGTCGACAATTAGCCAAAACACACCAAACCAACAAACACAGCATAAAACATCCAAATTAGATTTAAAACACCTGAAAATAATTGCAATAAATGCAAACTCTCTAATCTCAAACCAAAAAAGATACAGTATGCTAACCCTAATAAACAAAGAAACCCCCGACATCGTACTCATCTCAGAAACAAAACTGAACAAAAGACACAAAGTATCCTTCAAAAACTACTCCATAATAAGACACGACAGACCAAACGCTATCCAAGGAGGAGGAACGGCAATCCTCATAAAAAACCCCCTGAAATTCAAAGAAATCCAAAACGACAAAATAACAAGTTTTAAAACCCTGGAGACGACAACCATAAAAATAAAAATAAACAAAAAGGAAAACTTACTCATCACTGCAGCCTACGCAACCTACGGAAACGAAAAAGAATTTAACGACGAATTCAATAACCTCTTCGAACTTTTACAGCTCGACAAACAAGAAAACTTCCACATAATAGCCGGCGACCTTAACGCAAAACACACAAGCTGGAAAAACCCACTAAACAATACGAGAGGAAACTTCATCAGAAACTGGCTAGACAATAAAAGCATACACTACAAAACAAACCTTTACAGCTCCGAGCTACCCTCCTACCCAAAAGGAGGCTCATACCTCGACATATGCCTAACAGATGCACGACTAAAAATCCAAAACTTACGACCAAATAACACGCTCAAAACCCTAGACTATGACAGCGACCATAAAGCCATACTCTTACAGATAAACAAAAACACATCCGACTACCTAACACTTGAAACACAAACCGAAACCCCCAAGTACAACTACAAAAAGACAAACTGGAAAAAATTCCAAAAACTACTCGAACAGAAATGCGACCTAAATATCTACAACAACGTCAACCTAACAAACAGACAAATCGACACATACATAGACGAAATCGAATAACACATACAAAGCGCACTCCAAAAATCCGTCCCAACCTTCAAACAAAAAAACTCTTGCGATCCATACATCAACAACAAAATAAAAGAACTACAACGAGACAAAAGCTACATACTCTCCAAAATAAACAATATAAAACACAACTACTCTTACGACAAAAGAGAGGAATTAGAATACCTAAAATACCTACTACACAAAATAAAATTACAACAGAAACAAGAATTCGCAAACTCTATAAACCTCTACTGGACAAACAAAATAAAAAATATCTCCAAAAACGACTCAGCCAACATGTTCCCACAAATAAATCAAATCTTCAGACCGAAAGAACAAAACCCCAGCACTCCGCTCAAATTGCCCCCAGAGAAAGCTCCCCTCATCCAAGAAGCAGGTATAGAGATACACAACACCAGCAAAGACACCGAGAATAACTTCATAATAACTAAAACAACAGAAAAACTAGACATCATAGGCACCCACTTCTCCAAAACACACACCCAAAACGAACACATGGGCCGAGAAGAATTAAACAGAATCATCATCGCAGAAACGAACAAACTCAAAAACGAAATAGAACAAGACATAACGTTAAACAAAACAGTCTGCACGTTCTCAAACGAAAACACCTCAGACAATCCCAAACAACCAGAAACAGAAATAAATTACTTTACAAATTTTAACCAACTAAACAAAATCTTCGCCAAGCTAAATAATAAAAAATCCTCCGGCTTCGACGGCATCCCGAACATCTCACTTAAGCATCTACCGAACAAAATAAAATGGTACTACACAGTAATATTCAACAATGCGCTAAACAACGCATACTTCCCGAAAAAGTGGAAAAAAGCCAAAATAATAGCAATCACAAAAAAAAATAAAGACGGCTCATCACTCACAAACCTACGACCAATAAGTCTCCTCCCCAACATAAGCAAAGTATTTGAAGTAGTCATCAACAACCCCCTAACTACATTCTGCAAAAAAAAAACATTATATCAGAAAACCAATTTGGCTTCCGACACAAACACTCCACACTACACGCGACAAACAAACTCACGTCAGACATCTGCTGGGCACTAAACGCAAAACAACGAGTAGCCGCCTGCTTAATAGATCTCGAAAAAGCCTTCGACACAGTCTGGATCACAGGCCTCATTTATAAATTAATAAAAAAAAACTTCCCGAGATACTTAATCAAAATAGTATGGGACATGATCACAAACAGAACATTCCTAATGACCGAGGGTTCTCATGCATCGAACAAAGAATTCAGCATAAAAAACGGACTCCAACAAGGAACTGTAAACTCCCCGCTACTCTTCAACATATACAACAGTGACATATTAAACCTGTTCGACATGAACAAATCTACCCACAAACGCTCCATAGCCTTCGCAGACGACCTAATCATCTACGTAACAGGCCGCAAAACTAAAACAATAAACACAGACCTCCAAGAACTATTCGACAAAATCAATGATTACTACCACACATGGAAACTAAGAATCAACGCAAACAAATGCGAAAGCATACTGTTCAAACCCAAAACCAGCGAAATCGGCCCAGCAGAAAGAAAACACTGCAAAAATTTCCAATTAAAAGAAAAGTCATCCGAAGAGTCAATCATACCACACAAAAACTGCGTAAAGTACCTAGGCATAAACATAGATGACAAACTAAATTACAAACAACACATAGAAACCCAACTCGCCAAGGCCAATAAAGCATTCTGGAGAGCAAAAAGACTATTTTACTCGAAACATCTCAAGAGCAATGTAAAAACATTGTGCTACCAAGCTCTAATTAGACCAATTATAACATACGGTTGCCCAATCTGGTACAACATACCAGCATCGCTAATGGAGAGAATCCGCGTTTTCGAAAGAAAATGCATTAGAGCTTGCCAAAATGCGTACAGATCCGAACAGAGCGGATACAAAAAATATATAAAAAACAAAAAAATTTACGACCTAGCCAACATTCACCGCATTGACTGTCACATACTAAAACTAGCAAGAAATCATTTCGCACAAGCGTCAAAAATAAAAGAAAACAGCCTAATCTTCAGCGGCTTATACCCAAACGTACTATATTACAAAAATACAATGACAACAGGCTACATCCCCCCAGAAGCGTTCCTATACCTAGACGAAAAAAATTACCTCCAAGACCAAAACAATATCCCGATAATTTTCCACATAAAAAGAAAAATAGGGATAAAGACAATACTCTACGAGGAAAACTTAAACGGACTGACTGCAGACACCAGGTGGAGGTACAACATGGCCCTCCCCCAAAAAGACACTAAAGACAAACACAGAAAAAACACAAAAAAATATTGGTGGATTCCAAACCCATAAGAAAATATAAGTGAGAACTACCAATTCGACAAAAAACCATTCCTACCACCGTGTAATCTAGATGTAAGTACTGTAAATATGTAAATACTGTAATCATTGTAAATAATATAATTTAACACCCCCCTCCCCTTTCCTCTCATCTCCCTCCCCCAAAATCCCACAACGCATAAAAGTAATACACCGAGGAGTCCTGTTTTGCGGCCAAGTTTCAGGACAAAATACAACACACACAAGAATACACAAAAATCACGCACCAATGCGACTTAAACCCAAAAAAACAAAAAAATAAACGCAAAAACCGAAAATCCACGACACATATTAGACCATGGCTACGTCGTACCGACGCGTATCGGTACTTTTGCCTAAACACACTATACTCAATTCATTGTTTATTGTGAATCTCAAAAATGTACAAAAAATCAAATATTGGCTAAATAAACTATTTAAAAAAAAAAAAAAAAAACTATCACCTACATATTTTTCTAATCTACTTTTCAAAGAAGGCAATTTTCCATTAATCTCTTCGTCTATCGCGTTAAATTCTTCCGAAATCGGAAGTTTTTACAGTCGCGTAATAACACAATTTTTCTTATCACTAATAACTAATAATAATTTTCTCAAGAATTAGAAATATCTTAGGCTCTTCTGGGACATTTCTATAGCTATTTTCACCAGGATCGAGAGTGACAGAAATATTCTTTTTAGCCGATTTCTACGGCACACATTGAAACTTTTTACTAACAATAAATTTTTGATAGGTAAATTTCGATATTATGAAACGGGTCGATGATGCCGAAGAGAAAATGGGAGGATTTCAATTTCAAACAATTTTCTACCTTCTCTCAATGTCTCAAATGTTCCACTTATTTTGATTTGACCGCGTTATTCACTGTGGATGAGTAAATCAAACATATAAAGTGACCCCCAATCAGGAAATACAAAATTATGTACACTTTACCACAAAAAGTATCGACTGATTTCTGAAATATATACCGCTGAAAATAAAAAAATTAGCAAACTGACAAAAAACATTACTTACAATGGTGGCAATTATGACGACTTAGAAGGAAGAGAAGTCGCTTGACGTTTCCTCAGCTTCCGCCAGCTGGCTTCCTTCTTCGGCAGACGACTGAACTCGACTGAACACAGAGCACAGCGCACGGAGCCTGCTTGCACCGTTTGCGAAAAAGCAGCAACGCGCACGAGCGAGTATTGACCAATCAGGATCGCGCGAATGGCCATTATTAACCCCACGCAACCCTCGCCTAATTTTTTCTCAGATTTAAAAAGTGCCTTTGCCTGTGTGCGTATATGAGTTCCATGGATACCATGGTTTCGTGGATACCATGGAAACATACTTTGCAAGCTCCTGTTGTCAGGCAAATCTGACATTCGACGTGGCTTTCCTTTTCTAGTCTACCCCCGTGTAATACGCGATTTCCACTTCGAACGTGGGAGTATGTGCGCGCATATGGGTGTGCTTGTGTGCGTATATATGCTTTAACGAGTGAGCACATACATATGCGCTGCAGAGCAACAGGCACGCGAGAACATCAAATCTGAGTTTATAGATTGAAAAACACATTTATAGAAAAACGTAATTTTCTCATTTATGATGATTATAGACATTATGCATTTACATATTTATGAGCTGCGATGTGTTTCGAAAGACGATTGCTCGTTAATAGAGTAAAAGTTAAGGTAGGAATGCGACAATCATTGTAACTTCTAGAAACAAAAAATGTTTATTGTTTTTATTATACGAAACTCTCAAAACACAGGTATATAATAAGTTGTGTAAGTAACTTACGAGAATAATATGATAATATGTGTTACGACCATTCGCGGAGAGACACCGTCGCGAGGAAAACGCGTCGGCGGGACACGTAAATTCTCTCTACGATTCGGTTAATCGACGCCGCGAAATAGTCGTTCCCCTTGTTTCGGTTAACATAACAGGGGTGATTTGATGAATGAAACCTGTTAACACTGTGTTAACAGGTTGATATATCGTCTATATTCAACAATCACTTATACAATAATATAAACGTCACAAAGTATTTGGCGATACGTACAATTAATGTGTTACAGAGAAATTCTACCCGACTTTGAAAGGATATACCTTAAGAACAATGTAAGCGAAATTTTTTAAACACGAATAAAAAGTAGAGGCGAGAAGAATCTGAATAACTGTAATTTGACCTTTCTTCAAAAAAATTAATTGTTAATTAAATTTTCGAATTGTTCACGATAGATTGAAATCTACAGATATAGGTAAATATGCTTTGCCAATATATTAAAGATCAGATAAATAACAATTCATTGCTATTCGAAATAAATACATAAGATCATTCTGTTCGAATGTAAAGTTTGTTAACAATAGATAATAACATTAAATCTCTACATTACTAAAAATGGAAATAAATTTTTATAACAGCGAACTTTGTTTTAATTTCAATACAAAATTTTAATTTTTCAGTTCAAGAAGATAATTCACTTAATGGAAGACATATTTCCATGCATTAATCATACATATGTATATTAAAAACAAAGTGGTGTGAACCATAGGCTTTTATATGCTTTACATAATTTGATAAGCTGACCCAAAATTAAGATTGTATTGATATAGATTGTACAAAAATCGTTGGTTTTATAATCATTTAATGCGCATGCAAAATCTGTCCCAAATTCGAAATGGAAGAAGTCATCTACGAATATTTTTCTGAAAAGATGAACATTGAAAAAAAAGAAATTTAAAGGACTGAAATGAAACTTTCTCTTTTGATCAAATTCAAGTAACAACTAAATGCTTTAAAATTATTTGGAGAATTTTTGTATTAAAAGTTCTAATGAAAGAATATGAGAAATTGTTTGGGAAATTTTTCAGTCTTTCAGTTTATGAATTGAAATTGCGATCCTTCTTTCAGGTAAAATATGTTCTTATAAAAGTGGATTGTAACTTAATAATTAATTCCATAATTATTTAATTTAAAGAAGAAGTTAAAAACTCGTAAATGACTAAACTTACATTTAATAAAAAAAAAAAAAAAACTGAGTAAAAATTAAAAGGTTTGTAATATGAAAAACTATATTAAATAATGTAACTATGAAATGTACATAACAAAAATTTTTTTAATTTAAAAACATGTAACAATGTAGCTTTTTTCTTCGAAAATTATAAAATAAATTCAATTGCTACCTAATTAAATAAAATTAAAATAATATCAATTTTAATAATAATATTTATATTATATATATTATATATTATATTAACAATAATAAAAGTTAATAATAATATTAATATTATTCTTGATGGAATTATTCATAATTTCATTATTTTTTCTTGTGTTTATTTTATTTCATAAAAAATATGTATATCAAAAATAAAATTTAAATATAAAGTTTAATTGTTCAATCTTCATTCATTATACTTAAACAAAGTATACGCTTAATGCGATTAGGTTTCCAATCTCTCCTCGTTATATACATTGCAACATAAATTTCATTTATTTTTCAGAAACTGTATTCCGTAATGGATTTAATTAAGGGTTCCTAACACTGAAACCATGATCTATGCGCTACAACTATTTAACGTTGGAAAATTAGATCTTTTATATGGACACTGGTAACTTTTGACATGTTGTTTCAGCACATGTCGATATCGTTATCCTTGTTTTGTTAAAAAAGGATGATACATATACCAATTTATTTCAAAACATTGTAATTGTATTAAATTTTGTATTGAAATTAAAACAAAGTTCGCTGTTATAAAAATTTATTTCCATTTTTAGTAATGTAGAGATTTAATGTTATTATCTATTGTTAACAAACTTTACATTCGAACAGAATGATCTTATGTATTTATTTCGAATAGCAATGAATTGTTATTTATCTGATCTTTAATATATTGGCAAAGCATATTTACCTATATCTGTAGATTTCAATCTATCGTGAACAATTCGGAAATTTAATTAACAATTAATGCATACTGACGAATAAAGTCGCTTAATCCAACGAATTCATCGAGAGACATCGTAAAGTCGGGTAGAATTTCTCTGTAACACATTAATTGTACGTATCGCCAAATACTTTGTGACGTTTATATTATTGTATAAGTGATTGTTGAATATAGACGATATATCAACCTGTTAACACAGTGTTAACAGGTTTCATTCATTAAACCACCCCTGTTACGTTAACCGAAACAAGGGGAACGACTATTTCGCGGCATCGATTAACCGAATCGTAGCGAGAATTTACGCCTCCCGTCGGACGCGTTTCCCTCGCGACGGCGTCTCTCCACGAACGGTTGTAACATTTGGTCCTTCGAGCCGGATTCATTCGTGAGTGAAAAGTGCACACCAGTAACACTCACTAACATACAGTGCCACTTGAATCCAACATAATCAACGGCGGAAGCGTTACCACTTGAGTGAAGTCGGTAACGCCAGAGCCGTCAATTCTGAATAGGCAAAACCCGATAGTTGAAGAACGCAACCACGCAACCTCCCACCGCAACTGGAACACCGCAATCGTCAACATAACGATATTCAACAACTTCGATCTGACGACAAAGCGCGTCACTCTCGGCAAGGATCACCTTTCTCACGAAACGTACGTCAACGACATTCCGCTACACAGTGACGAGTGACCACTGCAGCCGAAACAACTCCGCATCGGGAATCACCGATCGCACATCATAAGCATCACCTTCGGCAACGAAGTATTTTCTTCACAAACAATGGAAAACGAAGAAAGAATCACCGAATTACATGAGGAGTGGCAATATCTAAACGACGAATTCGAGAGCGTATGGAACCTACTCGACGGCTACGAACTGTCCGGTCAGCGCAACAAGGCCGTCTTAATATCTTATCGAAAACTATTTGACGACATTTGCAAACGATTGAACATTGTCATTGACGAATTGCTCGAGATCGACGACAAGAAACCTGAGAACTTACTGGATTTCTATATACAACTGATAATACAATTCAACAACGAAATTGATTCTTCCTCAATGGATGCCTCCAACACAGTGGCGAATCCACAACCACCGGAATGCAGCAGCAACACTTGCAGCAGTGTCCAGAGACGTAAGAATGATTTCAATAATAACAGTAACAATGTTCATACTCCGCCGACGGAGAAAGTCGTATCGAATCTAGCGCCGATTCCGTCGCATGACACGCAAAGTTCATTGCATAATAATAATAATAATAATAATAATAATAATAATAATAATAATACTTGCAGCATCGCGACACTCTGATTCAACGCCACCAAACGCATTAAATCAGGCAATCATTCACGATGATATGGATTGGGCGAAAGAGAAGACCTCACCAGGCGACAATTCGTCGCAACCATTGACCTATACGAATTCGTTACAGGATGTCCCATGCCCTATCACGATAATTCATAATGTAGAGAGCAACACGTTAAACTCCGTCAATGACACCGAGTTCAACTTTTTACCTCTATTGAATTTTGATCGGTAACCTTTCAACGGGGGAAGTATGTTATATATAGACGATATTTGAACCTGTTAACAGTGTTAAATTCATCAAACCACCCCTGTTATGTTAACCGAAACAAGGGGAACGACTATTTCGCGGCATCGATTAACCGAATCGTAGCGAGAATTTACGCCTCCCGTCGGACGCGTTTCCCTCGCGACGGCGTCTCTCCACGAACGGTTGTAACATTTGGTCCTTCGAGCCGGATTCATTCGTGAGTGAAAAGTGCACACCAGTAACACTCACTAAAAAATATTATTATTATGCGTTCCACATATGTAAGTGTATATACCGATATAAGTTTAAAAGACAAATTGGCTTTCCATCAATTTTTTTACCGATTCGAAAACGATAATATATTATCTGAAAATTCTCGTTCAACCATGATTCAGTTTTTTCGTGTATTATGTACGCAAAGTAATTCCAATCTGTATTGTTTTTCGTCCGAAAACCGGGTCGTTTAGTGTTTACTCGCATGAGAGTATTCGTCGCTGTCAGACGCATTAGCCAGATATGTAGCCCATCGGTTTCAAAGAACGTTATTATTTCAACCATAAACATGATCACGTATTAACGCAAATACTATCATAGAAAAATCTTTTCACTGTCATAAATACTTAAAAAAGAACATTATACGAAATAACGACATGGAAAATGGATATTACTCACTAACAACTGGAATAAAATCCAATTCCAAATATTCCAAAAGTTATATTATAATAAATTATTATAGTTATATTATATAAAAGTTATATTGTTAGTATATTGGCTAGAAACAATAAATGTAAATATAATAGATTTTTGTTGATACCAATTTCTACCAATGATTAATTTAATTATATTAATTAATATATATATTAATTAATATTATTATAGATACGATGTTTTTACGATACTAAGTTTATAGTTTCATTTTTTTCCTGTTACCGTTACTATTGAAAAATTGTTGCTTATATTTTTATCTACATATGTAATCAAAACATAAAAGATATAACTTAGAAAAAACGAAGCTGGCACCCCGCTGGGGGTAGCCACCCACATGCTATATTTATTTTTTATTTTATTTTATTTTTTTTTCTTCACCAACGAGATATAACACTTTACCAAATGTCCACAAGGACAAATTGTAAAATAACCAAAATAAAATAAAAAACTAATCACATAAAAACAAAAAAAAAACAAAAAAAATATGTAATCAAACATTAAATATTTTGCAAAAAGCTATAAGTTTTCATGTTCATGCTAGCATAGATAATCTGTAATAGATGAATGCATATAATCTTCTGAAAAATTGTTATACTACCTAAAATAGCTAGAAAGTTATTGAAATCTTATTTATTAAATGGTAAACAGGATCTCTAATGTAATTATTACTATACATACTTATTTCATTCAAAAATACATAGATCTTAATATATATGTAAATACATAATAAAATATATATAATAAATGTTTTTAGTTCTTTCAATAATTTTATTATTATTTATATATGTATATTCATTTAGTATTACTTACTGCAGTATTATTTCAATCTCAAACGTATGTTTCAAATAATATATACAGGGTATATCCTGTAAGTTTAACCGCCAATTTTCAAATATTTCTGATACTCAAGTATTTCTGAGCGGCATTTCCTACAATTTCTGGAAGGAATGTTTTGCACAAAAGTTAGATAATTTTCGATCAACTACATGTTTGTAAATTACAAATTTTTTTCCGATAAAAAGTTGAGATCGTCATGATTGATTATGATTCTGAGATCATTTTGAGATGATCTTGAACTCAGAAATTTAAGTTTAACAAGTGTAAGTTAACAGTATTAGTTCATTCTAACGTGTAATGATGTAGTACAAGACAATATTATTATAATCGTTGGATAAATTTAAAAACTTATTCATTTGACAGTATTAGTCTTATATCTAATATGTATATGTTTTAATAGAAATGGGATAATTTTCCATATCGTATTTGTAAATCGGATTTGTAAATCTGAAGGTCATCTAAAAGTCATAGTATTGTAGGACGTTGAATTCGTCTTGACGTTAGCTGCTACTCTGTGGAGTCCAAAATGCCATTTAAAAACTCAAGGTCGCCTTGACTTTTTATTTAAAAAATAATTTTTTGGATATTTTTAATACTCAAACGTGTATCAGACCGAAAATTAAATAATTTTTATCAATAATATTAACAATTTTTGTTAATCGTCGGAAATATGTGAAAATGATTCCTCCAAAGACATACAAAATATATCTCTTAGTTGAATAGCATGTACTTGAACATAAGACGTAAATATTTACAAAAAAAATAGATGAAAGAAAAGGAAAACTGCCGAAACCCGGGGTCGAACCGGGGAACATCTAGATCTTCAGTCTAACGCTCTCCCAACTGAGCTATTTCGGTTTGTAATAAAGGCGGTTCCATTTAATTTCAAAATTATATATATTCAAATTAATCAACTTTTTAACATTTATAAAATATAAATAATATATTTTTTATGTGACAAATGTAACATCAACATATCGTTAATACAAATGTGTCTTATTTCAGTATATAGTACATTTTAACTATTGTTTTGAAGTTGATTCACTTTTTGTTGCACGTTTGAAAACAACATAACCTATATAAATAAATTAATTATTTGTAAAAATATATTAAATTAATTGTTTGTCGTATAAATTCCTCCTAGTATCTTATAACACATTCGACGTTAATACTAATTTTATTCCGCTTCCAGAAAAATTTGTACGCAATGTTATGATTACATTCATTATAGTTACATTCATTAATAGACTGAAAGAATCACTGAACTATACTTATATCTGTTGAATGTTAGTAATAGAGGAGTAAGTCTTCTACATAGCGTAGAAGATCGGAGCATAAACTAAGGTAAACTCACATAATTTTCTTACAAATTAAAAATTTCCCGTTTCGTAAATTAATTAATTAATTTTACAAAAACTAACAAACGAATCGATTTGAAATTTGGTATCCTATTTTGATATGACTGATACCATAAAACCTCAATATTGTATGACAATTTTAACTAACGTCATAAACGATTTAAGAAAAAAGTCTTTGCACCATTTACTAATGTATAGCATAAAAATTGAGCTTATCGTTACGTAACGAGTCTCATTTTATAGATAATTTTATTATCTACAATTGTTACGTCGCGCGAGACGGTCCGTGCGACGTCCCTTTCGGTCTGGCCGCCAAGGCCTACCCCTCGTTACACTGACCTGCAAGAAACCCAAGGAACCAGCATAAACCGAATCTTTTCAGCTTAACTTCGATTCATACAAATATTTTCAGTTTATGGATGGTCATTTGAACAGTCATTAGGTTTATTTCACCTCTTGCTAATTACGGGGAAAGCAGGTGTGCCCTGCTAAACAGCTGATTTTTCCCAAGACCAAGGACACCCATGAGTCATATCTGCAGGAGCCTCTCTCCGCGGATTTGTTTATTAACTTCGGCTATAACCAATGGGCATCGCGGATCGTTACCCTCATTATTCTACCGAAAAGTGTGAACAACGAATCCGCGTCCTTAGTTCAGCAAGGGTACACCCACACCGAGCTTTCCTCCTAAATAGCAGGAGATGGGTCAGTCTCTGTTCTTATACTCCGCAGACAGTCAAGTACACTACTCTTCAACAACGCGGAAGAGTCAAGTCATTACGCTCATTCGGTCAAACATTGCTCTACGACGCCACGTAGAGTCAAATCACGTTTATTCTACACATCGGAGAATCAAGTCAGTGCTACAACACTCATCGGGTAGTCAAGTCTACTATTCTAACACGGTATCGACAGTCAACGCGCTAACAACATCAACTCTCGGGTTAAACAGTGTAAGGTCCGACGAAATCCAATCTTATCTGTATACGTTCCACGTGTTGTAAACGGCAATAAATTCCTTATATTAAATGACTGTAGACGACAGTTATTTTACCACAACCACTCCTATTATCCTAACAGAAATCAGGGGATCGCCCTGCTCGCTGTGTCGATTCCTATATCCTAACGGGAATTTACGACTCCCGTTGACGCGCCTAACCGAGACACGTATCCCCGCGAATGCACGAATTAACAACAATCTTCTATTGACACTTTTTCACGTATGATAAATAATTTTTAAGATACAAAGGAAATGTAAGAAAAAATCCCGTTTTTTTTTATTTAATCGATATGACGTTTATAAAGTTATAAAATTGCTTGTCTTGTAGATTAGATTATACAGATTATATAGTAATATGATCTAATCTGAATCGTTCCGAGTCATATGATACAAAAACGTTTCTATTAGGAATTTGTTTCTAATACAATCAGATTATATTCGATTATATTATACAATCAGAATACATACCAGTCGTAGGAGGGTCGTTCCTCTCGTTTTGTATCGAGTCAGAGACCAGCTGAGCATCTTAGGAGCAAATGCAATTCAAATTGTATAATTGAGAAATATTACAAACCGTTGTAAAACGTATATTACTTACAGATTATCCAAAGTGAAAAGGTGTAAATTTGGCTGTATGTTATAGTTTCGGTTCGCGATAAGGATCCCGATATTCTTCTTATTGATTCTTAGGAAACACGCACGTGTAACGACAACTCGACTTGATGATGCTGCACGACGCATGTACAATGATAAGGAATAAGGACGTCTTTCAGCTTCTTTTCATTTCTGGCTAGTATCACGCGCGACACCTATAATAAAGATCAGCTATATTCTTTTTAATAGAACCATCCATTTTTTAACACGTTAATCAATCTGTTAATCAATCTGCATTTCTCATAAAAGGATAGTAAACTTTTATGTCGAGAAACCATTAGTACTGAACGAAAAACCTTTGGAAAAGCTGAATAATATAAATAAAATAATTGAATTTTAGGTTTTTCTCATTTTTTATCACTATAATATTAATTATTTATATTGACGGTATTATAAATTATAATAGTATATACTATAATAGTATATAATATTATAATTTACAACTACATAATATTATATAGTGCTTTAAGTTAATAGTGTTATATATTAAGACGTCCTTAGTGAGGAGTGCCCACACTTCTAGCAGCAAAATGACGTTCGGTCCCGCGCGATTCTTCTGACGATGGATATAATAGCACGTACATGTTCCGTATACTTTGTAGTTGCAGGCGACTGACTTGTCGAGGTAAGTCGCAATTTTAGAGTCGCGCGCGATCCTTAATCGCGGTAGTACGAATAAAAATTGTGCAATATTCGGCAATGGATTTTATAATCGCGTGGCTAGTCGCAAATGGAAAGCACGCTTCAGACGGCAACGTTGGAAGACCCGAAAAATAAAGCTCTTCTGTCTCACAAAAGAAAGATACGTACATATGTGTTTCCTTATTCTTTCAAATTTTGGCGCTGCTGCGCCAATTTACGGCTATTAAAATATGGAGAGGACTTGGAGAGGTATTATAAGGAACTTTATTTTAATATTCACGTAATTGCTCTACACGTGTGATACTCGCCAGAGATCTAGGGCATAAGATTTTCACACTGCGCTTCTCTCTTTTCTCTCAACGGAGTCCTAGGCCATCGTACAACGCTCGCATACATGCTATGAAGGGGATACATACTTGTGTGTGGTTGTGCTATACGTTACCTCCCTCTCGCACGTACAATACAAATGTACCATATACCGCTCTTAGTTTGAAAAACCTGACTATGAAGTGGGAAAGGTGACAAATGATGAAATGTTGTCAACACTGGTAACGAGTCAACAGTTCAGTACTTTCCTCGGAATCTTGAGGGAGAAAAATTACCTAGAGAAAATAATAACAAATTTGTTAAGTTTATTAATATATTCACATAGTAGACCGTAGACGATACATTTTATGCCTCATGAGACATGCGACATGCCGCGAGACCAAGCACCGAATTTCAAATTTTATAGTTGTACATAGATACACAACTGTCTTGTAACTATACTATTATTATCAGTACCAGAAATGCGTTCGGTTGCCGTCGACCGTTTGGTAGCCGACATATTATCTTTGAAGAGAACGCTTTGCATATAGTAAGTATCTATACTAATAAATTGCATGTATGCCTTTAACATTATTATTTTGTATAGTGCTTCTCCCTATAATATATATTAATATATAATATAAAATTTAAAATTTATTTCTGGTGACTTAAAGGACATAAGTATAACTTGTATGGCTTGTGTATGGCTGTGCATTACGTTATTTGCAAATTAATTTAAGTTTTTGGAATTATCGTAATATCAAATGATTATTCTTAGGAAGAAAATTACTCTGTACATGCACATATCTTAAGTTGCTAAAAGTTAAATTACAAAGTTAAATTACATGTAATGGATTAATAGTGTAGGATAATTAAAAAGAGTGTCATTTTTTATAAATTACGAAAAAGTTACTTATATCTGAACTAAGAAATGTCATAAATATCATAAAACGGAAGCAGAAGAAATAACATTGAAAGAGAGAATGAGAAAGAGTAATATTTTAAACGTAAAGGTTAGGTGTTAAATTCTACTCAAATCAAATAAAATATTTAATTAAATATAAAAAAAAGTTAAAGTATTTACTTAGTTATGTTTATTCCAAATTGTTTGTTTCGGTATAATTTTTGCAAAATATTAAAGAATATATACTTGCGTAAATAAGAATATTACTTTCAAAGTCGAAACAATCATATAAACATTGATGTAGGAGCATTATAAATTCATAATTTTATTTTGTATACTTTGTTTGATAGAGAAATGAACATCTTTTTGCCCATTAGCAGTTGGTAGATAATGGTATTATATCATGAGACGTAATTTGATATGCCAGTTCTGTTAGATGGGAACACTATCTGCTTCGCATGTATATACAAGTTTCCGGTGAACCAAAATAAGAAGAGAAACCTTTGTTTGAGTTAATGAATTAAAAACTATTTGAAAGTGATCTGTGGAACAGTATAATTCAGAGAGATGAGGACGGAAGTTACAGAGTCACAACCTTTCAAAAACTTAAAAGAATTATTCGATAACGTGGGTAACTTGAAACCATGGCCAGAAATTGGAGAACTACGAGATTCAACTGATTATGTGTACAGTGGTTTAGAAATAAGCGCAGGAAGAACGCGGTTAGAAAAATTGGATAGAGAAGTACATCCGAAAACGTTGCTCTGTCATGATATGAAAGGTGGCTACCTAGAAGACAGGTAATAGAAATCACTATATTTATTAATTCATATATTATACATAATATACCCGTGATTTTTCAGATTTATATATGGATCAGAATCTTATGATTCTTACATATTTTATCACTGGAGTGTTATTGACACTTTTGTGTATTTTAGTCATCATTTCATAACTGTGCCCCCTTTTGGATGGATTAATGTAGCACATAATCATGGTGTAAAAGTTCTTGGTACTGTAATTACGGAAAGAGAAGGTATCTGGGATGTTATACTTGAATCTCAGGAAGAAGTAAGAAGACTTGCAGATGCACTAATACTTGTTGCAAAATTTTATAAGTTTGATGGCTGGTTATTAAATATTGAAAATACCATTAAAAGTGAGCAAGTTAATAATTTAATTTATTTTGTAAAATATCTAACAGAAAATATTCATGAAGCAATTAGAAATTCTGAAATTATATGGTACGATAGCGTAACCAATGAAGGAAAATTAAAATGGCAAAATGAGCTTAACAGTAAAAACATGTAAGCTTATTACACTCTTATACTTTTACAATTGTTTCTGTTTGTAAATTTTATTTAATGTTCTGAATACAATGTTTCAGAGATTTCTTTTTAAACTGCGATGCCATTTACTTGAATTATAACTGGACGAAATCAAAATTGAAAAACAGTTTGGCACTAGCAAAAACTCACAGTCGAGATATTCATGATATATATGTAGGAGTTGATGTTTGGGGTAGAGGTTGTCCTGGCAGTGGTGGATTTAATTCATCATATGTAATTACAATATTACTTATTTTATTGTAGCATATAATATAATATCGTTTAATATTTCATTAAACCATTATAATCTACAGGCTTTACAAAAAATACGACACGAAGGACTTTCTGTTGCACTTTTTGGTCCAGGTTGGACTCACGAATTTTTCGGATCTAAGACATTCCAAGAAGTAGAAGATCTATTTTGGGCACAGTTGTTTCCTTATTTATATGTTCATGTATCTATCTACGAAGAAGAAGTATTCAAAACATCATTTTGCCGTGGCAGTGGTAGCATGTATTATCGCTGTGGTCAGGTATGTCAAATTTTGACAAACACATTATTTTTAACAAACTGAATTTATCATAAAAGATATAACTTAGAAAACACGAAGTTGGCACCCTGCTGAGGGTAGCCACCCACATGATATATTTATTTTTATTTTATTTTTTTTATTACCAATGAGATATAACACTTTACCAAATGTCCTTCATGACAAATTGTAAAAACCAAAATAAACCATATATAAAAAAAAAAAAAAAAAAAAAAAAAATGAATTTATCACATGAATATATTATAACTGAGATGCACATAGTTTATGCAGGCACTATATGAAAGGGATGGAAAAAGATTTAAACACAAACCATTTTACAATTTATCCCTGCAAAATCCACAAATTTCAGTACCTATACCGCACATGAAATTTACATCATCGCCTCAACTTCCAGAACCGAAAAGTGAAAACGATCGAAATGAGTGTTCAGAAGAACCGATACATTATGTTTATGAAACGAGGAAGAATGTTGTTCGAGTATTAAAAAATGTTGTAAATATTGAAAATAAAATGCCAATGCTATATGTAAATAGCTTCGAATTTTGCAGCGAGTTCTCTTTCAGAGGTGGTGGTTGCATAAAATTAACTACAAATGATCTTACAACTAGGTCATATCACAGGTGAGGGAGTTATATATTTTGTAATTAAATTTATGATACCTCGCACAATTGTATTTTATATATTAATTATGTGTTTAAATTCATTTACAGACTATTTCTCGTTCACATCGAATTTCAACAAGACATTGTAGCAATCATTGCTTATAAAAAAATGGAGTCGTCCATAGCAAATGGAAGTCAACCCGAACCAATACTAGTTCTCGGCAATAATACAGGCTTAAAATCCATCGTTCATTATAAATCAAGGAATTTGGTTGCCAACTGGAAAAGATGGTAAGTCTACAAAATATAAATTGAAATATTTGTAACATAAGAAACAAAAAATAATTAAACCTAAAAAACATTTTATTAGAAGAATAAAATTTTATTCTTCTAATAAAATAATTGTAGGGATATGTAATGTCATTACATTACATTAATACATTAAATATTTATATAGTATGAGTTATGATTATACTCTAAATAAATGTACCTCACACAGATATATTTTTCTTGTTTAGAAAGCAGATATATATGCGTCTGGTTAACATTATGATTAGCTGCCTGTAAGCAATCTTCATTTGGACTAGACATTGTTATTAGGCAATAGAGAAGATATCTACCAGTACAAATATGATTATCACAGAATTTAACAAGTAGCCGTGATAATTAGATATTCGAGATACTATCAACAATGATCTTAGGTTCAATAACGAATCCGCGGTTAACGGGATAACGAATATACTTTCTTCCAAAGTCTAAGTCGGACTGTTTGCTAAAAACGTGAAATATCCACTGATCGTAAGGACGTTGTTTTACTCGCTGATGAGATCGCACGAGAATGTTCCTCTCCATCACAGTGATGCTACAGAGAAAAACTATGATGGGGTGTGTCTCAGGTCACGAGATGATCGGATTCGTCGAGGACAACCCTCGTTCAGAAAGTGAGGGAAATGGACGTTGCCGTTAATTGGTTAATTTCTATGTATTTACTTAAAATTCTATATAAGAGTTGGTCGCAAATAATCTGTTAATTAAAACAGAAATTTCTATGTTGGTGGTTAGAGAAAGATGCTAGCCGCCATTGAAAGAAAGTTGCTAGCGGGAAACGTCGTTCGTGAGGAAAGCAGATCTGCCGTATCTTCCGGACTGTTAGAATAAAGACTGTTTGTCAATTTGAAGGACCTTAGTCAATTAAATCCTAAAATTTATAGCGGGTCCTCAGGCTAGCTGAACATATACTGTGAATGATGCATCGACATCTGGCAATTATGTTGCGGGAATAATTGGGTCTGTGTGTGGCGAGCCACGGGGCAAAGACGGTTTCTTTTTAAGGAGATCTATGCAATTCTATACCTCTGTTAGGTAAAACGTTCATCCCGTGACCGCGGCTACGTTCGGCGACTAGTGGTCGCCTCGAGCCCAAGCTCATTATCGCAAATCTCGGACGATTATAATCGGTTTAATTCACAAAGATTTGTAAGGACTAAAGATTTATAAAGATCAGTTTAATTTATAAAGATTTCTGATGACTACAGATTTATGATGATCGGTTTAATTTATAAAGATAGTGTTGGGAAATTTTCCAAAGAATTCCAAGGGGAAGGCCCGGTGTCCTTTCATCTTCTACATATATATGCAATTGGTTACATGCTACAAACGGACTAATTACAATTAGCAATAGTTATTACCATTAATAGCTATTATTCAATATAAGGAACGTGTTGAAATTACATGATTCTCAGGAGCATATAACTTTAAGACTATTTTTCATTGTGCTATGCTCTTGGGATCTGCCATTTTAAAGTACGATAAACTAGGGCTCGAGCTTAAGTACTTAGAACTACGACATAAGACAAAAAATACAGTTTTTAACTTCTAAGTTAAGAAAACGAAATTTTCGAATGAAAGTATATTGCATTACGTGAAATTTTGAAATATTTACAAGACTTTTCGTTTGTATATTTTAAGAACTTATATAACAGTAAAAGAAAAGCATCTATTTCAATGTCGAAAATTAAGCAAATTAAATCAGAGGAAATAGTTGATAAATTATGATCTTATGTTGAACTGTTAGTTTCAGTTTCTTTCTATAAAAGGCTTCATGTGGTGCTTTTAACAAAGATAGTTGTGGTATTATCTTAAATTTCAAATCGTAAATGGAGATATATTAAACCTTTAGTTTGAAAATTAATTTGAAGTTTTTACAAGGTGTCTTTAAGTTCATAATCTTTTTTAACTGTTGCATAAATGCAAAAAAATATTCTATTTAAAGGATAATTTAAATTGAAAAAAATTCACACAGGAGAATATTAACAATAGTTTTACTATTAATTCTATGTAAAAAGAGGAAGTAAACAATATTCAAATTATTGATTTATGTAAACTTATTTTTATTCGTTTTCTGAAATTACATAAACTTTTCTAAATTCTATAAAATAAAAATCTTTTCAATGGAAGAACATTTTAACAAAAAGAGTCTCTTAGATTTACAGAATATACAGAAAAATGTTGTATGTTTCTGATTTTCCCAACAAAATCATACAATGCATAGAAATGCCAATATAGTCTGATGTGTGATCTCGAAATTCTAAAAGCGTCGAAGAAGTCACGTTCGTATTAATGTTCGTAATACTATATTCTTTCTATTTAACATGAAATTTTCCTTTTTGTTGTCAGTGTTTACCGAACGAACATGAGGACTGTGAACGAAATTGGTATATCTTTTGCGAGGAGTAACGTCTGCTATCTGGGAAAGATCGTCCTCAAACAAAAGCATCGACACATGGACGGTAAGTCTGCTTCTTGTACTTTATACTGTCGCTCGCATTTCGCGTTCCCTCGATAAATGTACGTAGCAGGTGGATTGCGTCACAGTAAAAGTGTATTACCAGAGGACGAGGGTTTCGACCGTGTAAAAACCGTTCTCCGACTATCAGACCTGGCTACAATCATCTTTTAATCTTTGAGAACCACTCTAGTGAAAGGAATACTAACGTTTCACCATAGGATGTCTATCCAACATATCTTATCGCTCAATATTTCATGGGTCGGCTTCGTGATTATAGGATAAACCCATTTCTCATTGGTCGACCCTACATTATTATGGGATTAGATCGAGATGGCGAAGTTAATCTTTGTTAGTTTTCCTTCTCTCGCTTTTTCTTTTTTTGCTTATTTATGCACAGACGCACGAAAACATTTGAACAGTCATGCACATATTTTTTGATATTACATATTATGCGTGTTGTACGAAACATTTTGAAATTCCGTTAAAACTGTTATGAGATTCGACTATTATTTTTATATTGGTGAAGTTTGAAGCGAATCTGAAAAAATATATAAAAATTACAAGATACCTAGTACAAGTATACATATATTTTGTACAGATCACAAGAATACTTAAGCAAGAAATTATTTATTACTAGATTCTGGATTTTTATGCAAATTGATATTTTTGGGAATGTAATTAAGAAAAGTAGAATTTATATAGAAAATTGTGTAATTATTTAGAACGCTGCTGTTTTGGATTTCCATAATTTTTTCATATGTTGTAGAAATCAACATTTTTAACAACTTTTTACTGCCGGACTCTTGTAGTTTTCAAGATATTTTCTTTTTTTTTTTTCTTTTTATTTTATTTTATTTTGGTGTTTACAATTTGCCCTGAAGGACATTTGGTAAAGTCTTATATCTCATTGGTGATAAAATGGCCTGATAAAATGATACCTAATTCTAACCTATACATATAAACTATAAACAAAAGATGAGAATTAGGTTTGGGTTAGCTGTTATTTTATTGGATTAGACTTCACAGCGGTCGACAATCAGCATACGTTGTCTCGGGCGCATAATCGTGCAACAGGTACAATTCACTGTAATATCGACAGATTTTTGCAAATGTCTCGGATATTAAGACCGAGCAGCGGTTATACGTGCAGGAAAAAGTTGTTTAGAATCATGAGCCCGACAATATATTAAAAAAGCATAAAAATTCAAGGCGGCGGCAGCTTTCTAAATAATTACCATTAATTGTTTTAAGTATCAAGTATCATGTATATGCCAATAATAGGTAACTTGTTTAATTCTTCTTACGACTTTGTTTTATTAAATTCCTTTAAGGTTTCCTTATGGTTGATTATATTATTTAGGTCAGGAAGCAACACTTCGATAAAGCTCTGTATTCGTAATAAATTAAATTCGAGATCTGCTGAAATGGAGGAAGAATTTAAAGCGTGCGCTACTTGAAATATCAGCGAACAAACAATTTTAGAACCGGATAATTCTTGCAATATTTGTTGTAGATATTTACTTTAGAAAATGTTATTTGGATAACATTTTTGATTCAAATTTTATTTCTGGCGGTTATGAGCCTTATCTTTATAAAAAACAGAAATATTTACGTATATGTGTATACTTGTTTATGTATATATTGATAATATCTGTAGAATTTTGAACAGTCGTAATGTCGTGACAAAAGTGTCATCAACTAATCTGTGCGCTGTGTTTCACTTTTTTATTCCTGTTAAATTAAATTACATCTTCGAGTAAATTTTAGCGATAAGAAGCTTTTCCTTTAAGATATAGTACCTATGAGATAGGGAGGGGTTAGGTTACACAGATTGTACGATTTTCTTTTTCAGTTACAGTTTTTAATTACAGCAGCTACTCTTTCGTTTCTATGGCTGAAATATTTAATAAATGGTCGAGATAATATTCCTCGGGTGACACTGTGGAGGAGATATCTCGTGTAACTATTTATCAAAACGATGCAAAACGTGTAAATGGGATTGCCGTATCTGTCTCCGATTGTTCATCTAGTTCCAACTTGAAAAACTTAGATATTCTTTATTTCCCCGAGAACTGTTGGATTAAGGAAATTGATTGGAGATGATCGTTTGTTTGATTTTAAAATATAACAACTTTAACACTAGGTTTACGCACATTTCGAATGCGTCAAATAGACGCGTATAGATATAGGTATACTACACAGAAAGCTTGGAAACTTTGGAAAGCTTTGCAAAAAATGAATTTCGATATACATTTATATTGCTAAATGGATAAAAGTTAATGGCAGAGAAATGTAAATGGCTCGTGTAATTTTTCGCATGAAATTCGAAATACGTCGAAATGACGTCTCCCGTAAATTATATCACTTCGATGAGCTACTAAAACTACAAGCGTTTATGCGTTTTGATTGCACCGAACCGTTTCAGTATAGGTTTAACTCTGATTTCGTTTGCATCCATCTGAAAGTGGTTTGTACAGGACGCATATTGATCGGTTGCCGTGTACACCGTTAATTTTCCAATCAGCGGCATTTTGAATATAGCGACGACATTTGCGCTTTAGTCGCGTAAATGAACTATGGACGACTTGGTTACGATGGATTAATATCCGAATATTAATATTAGGTGAAAATATTATCATAAAATCGGACAGTGGTTAAAATTTCCAACCTTCGATGAAAACATTAAGTAGAGTCACCGATTAGATGAAAACGTGGAATAAAACCTCAGTTGATATACTAAATTCTTTTTTTTTTTTTTTCTTCATTTAAGCTTAGATATTCAAACTTTTATCTTATACCTAAATAAAACAATTTTTATATTCAAGATATTGATACATATATCGAATCACTAGGATATTGCAGGTTTATACAGCTTTAAAAAATAGTCTTCCTTTGCTATCAAATTATAAGTTTTGCTTTGCCGATAAAAATCTCACTTGCTCGTTTACGATTCCTGATCCGAAACATAAATAATTATAGTTTTGTTAGTCAAAGCTTGATTTTTCCTTTATACGAAACAACATGAATTTGTGTATATTTAAAATTACGAAAGTAAACTATTTCGTTTAAAACAATATTTTAGTGCATTAAATATAAATTTTATTCAAAGTTATAGAGTAATTTTTATTTCTTCCAAAAATGAAATTTAGTATATTCTACATTGTGTACTGCCGTATACACCGGTTAATAGCTAAATATTGTATCAATATCGTTTTCAATTTGGGATTTAATATACGTATCAATGTTTTCAATATAGAAATTCAATATAAAAATGAAATGGTAACTGCAGAAACCGAGAATTGGTAATTAAAAGAATAAATGCTATTATTTTCAAGCGCTACGTTAACAGGTTTCATTTACGGAAAAATTTCCAGTTAAGAGGAATATTTTCCATTATTTATATTTATAAAAGAGGGATTTAAAAATTAGCTCAGTGGTAGAACATGTTCCAGGAACGAAACAAATGGTGGTATATACTCGTCAATGAATGTAACTAAATTTTTACATTTTAAAAATTCGACGTTACTTGTCGAATGATGTACATACGTACATACATATGTACATACGTATACAATACTTATATACGTATATTTGCAAATACTATAATTAATTTAACCGAGGTTGATTCTTTTTGTAAATTTTTAATTCATTAATTGTAGACGTTTCTGGTTAAGAAATGACCTAGTTATCAACAGGTTAACAATTTTCTATCTGCCTTGGCCAGTATGAAATTATTCGAAATTTGATTTTTAATCGTATCCATCGGCACACTCGGTGCGTGAAAAAAGCAATCGCGTGAAGCTTAGCCGGGCAATCGATGCGTTCCAATGATTTGTTGCAGCATGGTCCAATACCGTTTAAACCGTAACCGACAATAATCAACAGTTTCACTGACCACGATGATAAAGTTAACGCCAGCAATTTTCGGGCGTGCACCAGACACTAATAGCTGTCATCCATTACGAGCTCTGATGTTCTCGAAGTGAACAGCCACGGGCCGGTTACTCGTTTGTTTTAACAGTCACATCGCGAACGAGCAACGCAAATTACGTTCTGCTTGCCGTGTGTCACAATAACAACTATTTGTAATCGAAGAATGCGACCGGCTCATTGATATTCCTGCGGTTATCGAGTCGAATTTTTCTGCGGTTCTACCTGCTGTTACAGTTTGCATTATAATATTTCTTTCTTTCTTTCTTTCTTTCTTTTTCTTTCTTTCTTTCTTTCCTTTTCTTTCTTTCTTTCTTTCCTTTTCTTTCTTTCTTTTTTTCCTTTTCTTTTCCTTTTTCTCTCTTTTCTTTGTTCACCATGTATGTTTTTCTTGTCAGTTACGTCAAGTACTACTTACACACAGTGGCTCATGAAAGTTTTCCGACATTTACCATAGAACATTTTTATAGATATGTACGTTGTACATGTTATGACACTGCTGACGTTTATGCAAATGTGCTTTTTTATAGAATGCAAATAGGAGAACGAAATTAATAAATAAATAATAAATAAAATGAAATATATAAAGATAGAAGTTTGTTAGAATGATTAGCAGACTATAAAAATGTATTGTTTTATTTCACGTTCTTTGTATGATGCATGTTTTGCATATTTATGTTTAAGGCCATATGCAAACGTATCTATCACGTATTTATGTGACGTATTTATCTCGTCGAACGTTGTTACGACCGTTTGCGGAGAGACGCGGTCGCGGGGAAAACGCGTCAGCGAGAGGGGTAAATTCTCGCTACGATTCGTGTAATCGACACCGCGAAGTAGTGGTTCCTCGTGTTTCGATTAGGATAACCGGAGCGGTTTAATGAATTTATCACTGTGTTAATAGGTTAAAATATCGTCTATATTCAACGATTAGTCATACACTAATATGAGCGTCACAAGAGATAAAAGTCTCTGGAACTCGCGGCCAGGTAGCAACCATACACTCGTCGATACATTGTATTGATATACGACGCCGGCGGACCGCTAGCGACGGTTAGAAACACGACATTGAAGGGGCGCCGTGACAATGTGCGAACATCTGGTTGCCAGTCTGCCCGCGGTAGATGATCCGGTCGATGAGGGTGTCACTCGACGTAACAACCGTTATGCGTAATTTAAAAAATCTAATGATTCCATAAGAAGATAATAAATATGGCTTTGATTATTAATTTGTCATTTATCTATATATTTTAGTAACATTCGTGAATTGTTGATGTAAATCGACAAAATGGTCCACATGTTGCGACTCACATATATTCTATTTGCTATACGTAACATTTTGAAGTTTCGCCAATATTGTAATAAAACACAAATATATCGTGACTACGCTGCTCAAATTTGTAACGAGTCTGAAAATCTATATAGAGGTTACAAAAATTATTATATTATTATAATATAATAATATAATATAAGTTATTGCGTCTATGCTGTGCTGGTTTTGTCGTTGACTTTGATCGGTTATAGAAGTTTTTGATCAAAGGATGACCCTAGTTAATAGGTTAAAATTCATCAGAGTCTTGATACAGAAAGTCATGCATAGTAAAAGTAAAATTCATTTCGCATGTGAGACGATAAACGGTACCAAAATCGTGTTACATCGCGCGATCAAACCTATTATAAAACGGCGTATGATGACGTACTATAGGAAAATAATGGTTCGTTATCTCGATACTAGATGCTCGTTTGACAGGAACTATAATACTTTTAAGGTCTTTGATACGGTGTTAAATTACGTCAACGATGGCCAGCTCGTCGATTCACGGAATGTATAATCTTCGACAGCGAGGATCGGCTCTGTTATGGTCGGTAAAGCGAAAGAATATCGTCTCTAGTCCTTAAGGTATTGCATAAACGTTCTTTCGCAACTATTCTAAACATCAGTAGCTTGGACGTTTCTTTTGAAGCGTGCCTCCTCGACCGTGTTTGTGGCGGACGATCGATAACTTCCCCCTTCCGTCATCCATACCGCGTTGGCGCATCCTCCAGCTTCTATTCGCGCGTAGGAAGCAACACAGTGAGGGTTGAATTACGGTAGAATTTTACAAGCGAGTGTTGAATTACGGTAGAATTTTACAGGAATTATCAGAGGGTTCGGTACTTCCTGAAAAAATTTCTTTTTTTCTTTTTTTTTCTTCTTTTTTCTTTTTTTTTTTTTTTGCGTTCACTTATTCGCGTGGTTCGCAATTTCTGTAGTACATTTATCGATAATTATAAAAATATAAGTAAATATTACTAGCATTGATATCGCGAAGTCTTTGTAACAGTTGAGAGCAATATATATATAGTGTATATATTATCTATATATCTATATATAACTTGTTCCTATTTATTATACTATTTTCATCTTTTTTTCTACACATCCACTTACGCATCTGGTCGTCATATTGTAAGAATCATATGACATTGCTGAAAAACTGCAACAGTCAGTTTTTATATACTACTTTCAAATCCGGTCAATCATTGACTACAGATACGAAAAATCTGCAATTTGTGCACTAAGATTTGAAATTGGAAAGAATAAACAGGCAAAATGTACGTATATGTCTAACTTATAACCAATGGATCTGTCTATTATAATACGATAATAGGGAGACTATAACGAAAATAATGTACACATAGAAATGTATTCAGATCCACAAGAATGATGACTCTAAAATTAACAATTTCCATAATAGGATATAATAGGAAATAATGTCATAATCAATAATGTTCAATTTTAAAGACGTAAAAATTGAACTTTCACGAAACCGCTGAGAAGAAGATCGATGTTTACGAAGTTGATACCGAGGTACTTGATCATGGTTAAAGTCGTTTGATCTTTGTTCTCGAAAAGTTCAAAAGTTCATTCGTTACGGGCTTCCCACGCTCTCGTGTAGAATACGAGCCAGCTAGAAATACGGTTTATTGATCCAAACGTTGCCGCGCAAGGAAGAAGCCGTTATAGATTGAGCGAGAAAGAGCGAAGAATAATGCGTGATAGAATAAGCGAATTAATTAGAGTAAAAATTATAAGGCCTAGTAATTCACGGTTATGTAAAGAAAACTCGTAAAGAAAAAGGACGGCTCGGACAGATTGTGCGTAGATTTTCGGGAACTAAATAAAAATAATGTCGCGGATCGATATCTTCTACCTCTTATTAGCCCGAACATGGCCAGCGGGTTCCATGAAATTCCCATTCATCCTAATTCTACAGAATGTACAGCAGTTTTCACCCCCAACGGGCAATACGAGTACGTAACGACGTCGTTTGGCTGTTCCCAAGGTCTTAGGCGACCTCGTCTACTCGTATCTTGTTGCTTACCTTAAATTGGACAGATAAACATGAAAATATAAGCCAAAAGGTAATTTCCGTCCTGACTGATGAACTGGCGTAAATGATGTTCGACCCTAATTAATTATCCGATAGAATTACATCCTAACGTTAGATCGCGTGGATACGGGGCTATTTTGACCAATAAGGTCGACGGTAAAAACCGGCTAATAGAATAGTATAGTATAGTAAGAAAACTAGTCCCGTGGATTCTACGTATCATTCGTATGAACTAGAGACGTTGGCAGTTGTAAACGCCGTTAAACATTTTCGTCACTATCTACATGGACGGGAATTTCTTGTTGTTATTGATTGTAATTCGTTGAAGGGAACCAGTAATAAAGTGAATGACGGGGTTTACAGGTGGTGGGCTTATTTACAAAATTTTACTTTTGACATAATGTACCGAGAAGGTAAACGAATGGCCCACGTAGATTTCCTTTCGCGGAACCTCGTGGATAGCGACCGTGTACCATAACCAACAAAATCAAAGGAACAAGGAAATATGTACCGAGCAACAGAGAATCCTTGTGGGCTTCGTAAAATCGACCACGAACACCACCAAATTTTCTGTGACTTAGATTGATTTTGAATGACCTTGAATGAGTATAGTCGTTGAATTCATCATTATGTTTAGCGAACTTGAAATGCCCTCGTGCAAAAAATTCAATTACACTAAATTTTCTTCCCCGTGCAATATTTTTGATTTTCTTAACATTTTTTTCTATCATCAATATTTTCAACAGTATCCAACTGTCATCTTATACGCGTATAATAGTGAATATCCAACTTTACGTCCTTGTTCTGCATAAACTTCATCAGTTAACATTTACAAATTTGGGCAAAAACCTGATAATTTATCGCGCAAACTGCGCATATCAGAATAATTATAGAAGTGCTGTTAAATATTGATCGTTAAATATTATATGTATAATAATGTTCGACATATTAGCTTGTATGATGTACTGACGTACTGCTGACGTACTGCGCATATTTTATATGCGTATATATGTATATCATACGTTTTCTGTAAATTTAATATGCACAAACGTCCAGAATTTAATTATTGGCAATAGCAAATGACACGGTTCCAGCGACTAAATTATAATACATAATCATATCATACTGCAAGTTAATAAGTAGAATACATTATTTAACATAAAGATACAATAACATTATCGTAAATTATATCCAACATATTACGAAATGATGATACAAAGATAAAACTACAAGATATGTATACAGCGGTTATTGATTGATTAATAAGTGATTCTATATTATAAGATTATTATAATAATTAACGAATTATACATAGAAGTATAAAAATAAAATTACGATTTTGAAGTTACCTCTAATTACAGATCACGTGAGAAAATATAAGTGGATTTCTGTTGATACTCTGACTTTTATATTTTGCATGTTAATCGTCAAATTTCACACGAATGTCCTAATACTTCTAAATAGAATATTGCAATATTGGTTATAAAGAATAAAATCATTGCAATAATGTTGCGAATAAAATATATCTTGCGATATATATTGCAAAGTATATGACGAAATATATAATGAAATAATGTATCTAAACGTTAATGTGGTGTAATTGGAGGATTAAATTTTTATGCGGTAGTATACAACCCGACTCGAAGGAAAACCTTCCTCTTTTCAAGCATTAAATTTACAGTATTAAATTGTATTAAATTCCGTGGAATAAGCTTATGAATATCTCACATACCTCATTTTATAAGCTTCGCAATAATTTGCACAGACTTGGAAACTTAAATTGTTCACAAGACAAGCATTCTATCTCGCAGTATTTAGTTTAAATACCTACTTCTGAGAATACCTACTGCAGAATGTGTAATAAAGCTAGTAATGGCGAAATTGTATGTATATTTGCACGATATTAAATGCAATTCTAGCAATAATAATTCGTTTTCAAGCGTTATTTTCAAATAAAGTTACTTGGAGTAATTAATCTTTTTATTTGCTATTTTTACTTCAAACAAGAAATATTTAATCTCGTATCGAAATTATGCAACGAAATATATATATATATATATATATATATGAAAAAACGTTTTATCAAACTTCTACAATCTGAAAGTTAAGCGTATTTGGTTCGTGTTGCAATGGATAGCGCGTGATTATATTGTTAGACGATTTAGGTAATTATTAACGGTAATTATTAAGATATTTATGTATATTTGTATTTTATCGTAAAATCTTTCCATCATTGTATCGGAGTGGTTCGATGCATTTATAGAAAAACACGTGATTTGAAGATTAGATCGAACGCTCGTTAAAATTGTTTTTACCCGTTAAATTATCAGTTAATGTTGAAAACGTGAAATTTGTAATTTTATGTTCTTATCGAGCGTAGGAACTACTGCCTTTTCACAAAGCATAATCGAAATTGAAATTAAGTGGAAGAATATGTACACTACTACGATTGAAGATATTATTGCAAAACGCTTTCTAATGTTACTCTATAGAATATTGTATAGAATATATATATATATAAATTTAACTTTTCGTACGTGAAAACCTCAATATATATAAATATGTCGGAGATGAAAGGACACCGGGCCTCCCCCCTTGGAATTCGTTGAAAAATATCCCAATACTGTCTTTATAAATTAAACCGATTATTATAAACCTTTGTGAATTAAATGGATTATAATTGTCTGAGATTTGCGATAACGAGTTTGGATTCGAGGCGATAACTGGTTGTCAGATGCAGCCACGACCACGGAATAAACGTTTTACTTAACAAAGGTACAGAATAATTGTATAGCTCCCTTTAAAAAGAAATAGTCGTAGCGATACTTGACAGTGAACGTTGTAATGGATATCTACCCCGAGGCTCGCCACACACAGACCCTATTCTTCGGGCAAGATAATTATACCAGATGGCGATGCATTTCCACGGGACATGTTCAGCTAGACCGAACACCCGCTATAATTCTTAGAATTTCGTTAATTAAAATCCTTCAAACGGACAAATAGTCTTTATTTTTAATAAGTCCTTAAATCTACCATCCATCTAAGAGGAGGTACGGGAAATCTACTTTTCTCGGAACGACGCTTCCCGCTAACAACCTTCTCTCAAGGGCGGCTTGCTAGCATCTTGCTTGCATCTTAGTACGAGAAATTATACGAGATATTATACGGAAAATAAAATTTGAAGGATAGATGTGGAATACGAGGTATTCCATCTCCAAAAATAAGTAAAAAGTATGCAGTAAAGAATAACATTCTTCCATTTATCTGATTTTTCAAGAGAATCGAATTCGTTTAATGTATGTGAATTTGGCTAATGCTTGCGAAAATAAAGATGTAAAATAAGTTTCTTCTATGTAAAGCTTCGTCTTTAAGAAAATAGAGTTTAATGCGTTGAATTAAGAATCGACTTGCTGCACGTCTACTCGATAAATTTTCAAATCTTATTTTCCCAGAAACGGTACTATGAAATTTTATTCTACATTTTCGATTTAGTTTGAAATGCAGAATAACTTCTCTTATTGATTCACTTTTGCCTGTATTCACTTAAGCGCCGTGTGAAAACACATTCTATAAATTCTTGACTTATTTCAGGATGTAGAACCTTTTATCGATCGTTCACTCCCACTTTAGAAACCAAACCGAATTAATAAATAATTCAGAATCATACAAGTTCAAGACATATTTGGCAAAGATTTTAACTCCATTTTAAGCTTTCAAGGGAAGTTCAAGTCAATTTTAACCTAGTATCGTATAAACGAATCCTACTCTACATTTCCTGCTTATACTGCCATGTAGAATGGCTGCCTCGTTAATCCATAATTAGTGGAATATAATACTGGTAGTAAGTAGGATCTTATCAAGGATGTGCCTTGTCAAACGGTAAACTTACATCAAGCGATTGCTCCAGTATATATTCATCCGGGTGTAAAAATGCACAGTTGAAAACAGGATTACTGTTATTCGAAGGTAACCGTGCTTACTAAAATCAGATAAAAATCCTAAAGCTTGTTAGTGGTTTTAATCTGTAAAACGTTCGTAATACGTTAATTTATCAGTTATCGGTAATCGAAAAAGAAAAAAAAAAAAATGGACACCAATCCGTTGTTATTCTATTTGCACGATTTTTATAATACAAGTATACGTACAGTCTTTATTTTGCAGTTATTGCGTCGTAATTGCAATAAGGTAACTTTATCAGCTACGCATTTGTAACAAAGTAGATGAAACATTGTAATTATGTTACGAACTTTTAGTTGTAACTAAATAATTAAATAGTTATTTAATACCGATATTCTCGAGGTAACTTTAGAGGATTGCAATTATATGATGAAAAATATTGAACGTTGAACGGTATCAATAAAGCACACAAAAGATGCTTATACATTAGTTTCCTTTGTCAATCGTTTTGCAGTTGTTTTAAGCAGCAGTTATCGACAGATGCTTTGTATAGACGCGGTCAGTCAAACGCGGTCAGTAGTTTGGTCAAGTTATATGTTTTTTTTTTTTTTAATTTGCGTTTATTTTACAATCAATTCTCGTTAGAGAATTTTAAATAAATTTATCTGACGTGGTACTATAACATGATTAAGAAGTATTTATAATATATTTGATTCTATTTGAATCTAGTGCTTAGATATAAGATGTAATGTCTTTTTAGCCTGCGGATCTGTTCCAACAACTCGAGTAGTTGACTAATTGGAGGGTTTACGTACAAAGGTGCATTTATTAAGGATCTTAAGGTTTGAGATTGGAATTCGTGGAGAATTTCTATGTTGGAATTACTTACTGTTCCTTCGTAGTTGCGAGTTCTAAGTAAAGTCAAATTTACACTCTCTCACTGCGGATCGATACAGCGGACGATTCGTCGGAAAACGTCGCTTTCGGCGAATTTATATTTCACTTCGCACAGATGCGACGGATAAACGCTGTTTCCATTTGTGTGTACTAAAATGAAACAACATAAATGCGACTTTTTATCCTCGTTTCAACCGTAGTGATTCTTCAAAGTGGACAGATAAAATTCAGCTCTGCATGCTACGTTTTTTTTATTTTTTTTATCTTTTTTTAGTTTATCTTGGTTTTTACAATTTGTCCTGAAGGACATTTGGTAAAATATTATATCTTATTTATTGGTAATAAAAGAATAAAAATAAAATATAGCAGGTGGGTGGCTGCCCCCAGCTGGGTGCCATCTTCGTGTTTGTTAAATTATATGTTTTATGTACCTGCTACCTGCCACCTGCTACGTGACTGAATTATTGTCCGTGTGTGAAAACATATTCATAATGATCATGCCTCTGCTATCTCAAAATGAGTTACGTAAGTACGAAGGCATTTTAAGGCAAAGAATCTTAATATTATTCTATAAAGAATAAATAAATGTAACGATTAGAGAAAATATAAAAGAACATACGATAGAATTCCATTTTCGGAAAATGATGATCTTAAAAACTCGTAAAAAAAAAAAAAAAAAAAAAAAAAGGAAAAGGAGGAAAAGTTTTTCTATCATTACGCGATTCTGAGCCTGTATTATGCCGGAGTGTATCCCCACAATTCATCACGATGTCACTGCAATTGTTAAACAAATCTACAAATTGGTCACAACTGCCAATCCGTAAAAATACGATCTGTTTTATTATAATACATTTTGCAATCATTTCGACAATTGCCTTGTTCATAAATAGTAAAAGAAAATAGTGTAACATTGAACGAAGGAAACTGCTTCAAGATTCCATTATCAAACTATCATATTATGCTTGGCTATTTTATTCGGTTGTCCTTTTTTTCTTTTTTTTGCGCGAGGAGGGGAAAAAAATGCTGTTACGCATACCCATTGACCCGCATCACTGGGGTTATGTGGGGGACTCGGGCGGATGTTGTTGCCATACCCACTAAAAACCCTTCCCCGCCCTCCTTTCTCTGCTTTGAGGGCTGACAACCCCAGTAAAAATACCCGGGGCGTCGGCAATCATCAGGGTTGTCCTTTTTCATGCTCCGTATATCTCCTTCTTCGTTCAATTACTGCTCGCTTCATCTTCTCAACCAGTTCAATGTTGGGCTGATCTCCTCTGAAAAAACCAACACCACACGCAGTTCCCTCCTCCTAGTGGTCACCTATCTTAGTACTACCCCACCCGTGCCCAGCGTTGCTTAAGTTTCTCGTGTTCGGACGGGAACGAGTGTACTCAACGTGATTTGGGCGTTGGCTTATTCGGTTATCCTGTGTTTTATCTCGAATTTCATATATCATTCATATTGATTTATAACTGTTAACTACCCCTCCCCTTTCCTCTCATCCCCCCCCCCAAAATCCCACAACGCATAAAAGTAATACACCGAGGAGTCCTGTTTTGCGGCCAAGTTTCAGGACAAAATACAACACACACAAGAATACACAAAAATCACGCACCAAGCGACTTAAACCCAAAAAAACAAAAAAATAAACGCAAAAACCGAAAATCCACGACACATATTAGACCATGGCTACGTCGTACCGACGCGTATCGGTACTTTTGCCTAAACACACTATACTCAATTCATTGTTTATTGTGAATCTCAAAAATGTACAAAAAATCAAATATTGGCTAAATAAACTATTTAAAAAAAAAAAAAAAAAAAAAAAAAATAACTGTTAACTACAGATTTGTGTATTCTGCTTGTCTAACTATGTGTTAAATGTGGATATGTAAATCGTGTTATATTCTAATTGATTAATCCTTTAAATGCTCACTGAACTGCTTTTAATCGTCGTAAATAATGTGGTATGAAATGTTTCATTTTGATTAATTAACCCCTACTGTGCGCTCAATGTTCGTCGATCAATATTGGTATAAACTAAATATTCATAATGGCGAAAACTGCAATATTTATAAAATTGCAAATAACGAAACCTGTTTTCCACATCTATCAATTCTACATCTATCTAACAATTCTTACATCTTTCTGCATCAATTGATTTCGATGAAACTTGAAGCATGTACATAACCTACATAAGTCTACGAAACGTATCGTTAGAAGATCGTAATAGTCATTACAGGTTTAGATAAAAATGTCATGACAAATGACTATTACTGTTTTCTTCGCAATCCCAACTAATTGCAATTTCTTTCCAAGTCTATCTTCCATATCATTTGGTAATCTAATCCTTTTAACTTCTCCAAGAAATTCAAGTCCTCTGGTCCAATTTCTAAAAAGTAATTCTGGTTTAGACGGTCCGAATATTAATGTGACCTACTATTTTGTACAATTTAAAATTTCCGAATTTGTATAATATTACGAGGACAATTAAAAAAGGAAGACGTTATAAAAATATGTGAAATATATAATAAAACATTTTCTATACAGTTCACTGCATTAATTGTTGATTCGATTATTTCTGTTATTTTTGTCCACATTGTAATATAGCTAACTGTACTGCTAATATTGCTATCAAGATTTAATCATTTCCAGGTACAACGTCGACTAAATCTATCTCTGTAAATATTGCCAATGTTAAATTTGATATTAACAGAGATGGCCAACAGGAGATTGATGTTACAATATCTAAAAGTAACTTTATATGCGACAATGTTTGAAGGAGGAAAAAATACAAATACAGCAAAGACAGCTGAAAATACAGCTTCGTCGATCTCAGAAAATAGAAATAAATTTCGAAGAATTGAAGGTGATGATGCAAAGGCCGATGTAAAGCAAGATTCAGAGAATCTGAAGAAAGACTCAATGCCAGAATTTCCAGCGATTAAGACTTCTAGTACAATAGTAGATACATTACATATTTCCAACGCTTTTAATGCTCTAACATTGTCAAATAATAAATACGTAAAAACTGCACAAACACTTGAACCAGTTTCACGTGCATGCCAAGAAGAATGGACCGATAAATGGAATAACCTTGAATTTCCAGCTCCCAAATCGTCAATTTTAACACCAGTTACTTTTAGTTTATCTAAAAAACAATATTCATTTGGTGACACAAGTACGAGTCAGTTTCTTGGTTCTCCAACGTCAGAAAGTAAAGAGTCAGCGCGTGATAACGCAGAGAGTAGATCTACGCCTTTCTGTTGGAAAGCAACAACGACAACAACATTATCAAGTCCAGCATTCCAAGTACCTACTGCAGCACAAACTTTGCATAAATCTGGAACATCCAAATCATCAATTTTAAAACCACCTACTTTTAATTTATCTAAAAAACAATATTCATTTGGTGACACAAGTACGAGTCAGTTTCTTGGTTCTCCAACGTCAGAAAGTAAAGAGTCAGCGCGTGATAACGCAGAGAGTAGATCTACGCCTTTCTGTTGGAAATCAACAACGACAACAACATTATCAAGTCCAGCATTCCAAGTACCTAATGCATCACAAACTTTGCATAATTCTGGAACACCCGAATCATCGATTTTGGTACCAACTACTTTTAGTTTATCTAATAAACAATGTGAATTTGGTGGCGCAATTTCACGTAAATCTTGCACTTCTCCGGTGCTAGAAAATAAACCTGCAGCTTGCGATTCAACACCAACAAACCAAAAAGAAACAACATATAATACAACACTCGGGATGCCAACTGTACGTGGCACATTGTCAGTGACATCAGTAGTATCTGGTGATAGTACTGTTAGAACGTCTACCGGCGAGTCAACGCCTCTTATACGTGTACATCAAAAATTTATATTTAACGCCATTCCTACTGAACCGGCTGTAATGCCTGGGAATCGATTCAATTTTCCTACGAATATGATACCTCCTGTATCGACTCAGATTCAAATATCGATTGATTTCACCGATTATACATTTAACGGACCTAATCCGGAACTAGCAGCATTTCCGCAATGTCCAACTACAAGTTCATTTTCTACATCGCAACCTGTTACCCAAAGTCAACAATTGTCTACTTCATCATCTATTCCTCTAGAATGCGCGTTTAATTTTGATTCGTCACCAGGAGATCATACAGCTGTAAGTAAACTAAAAGTATTAAGTCACTGAAAAAATTCCTAGCATATTCGATAATCGATTTATTCTGTTGTATTCTGTACACCCTTTGTACACTCTTCTGTACACACCGAACACTCGTAAAAATCTTTTAGCAATAGATTAGGCTGTCGCAAAAGTTTCTTTCGTTTCATTCAAAATTCAGTAAAATAATATAAAACAGAAAATGTTGTGCATCAATTATTTCCTTATAAAACGAAAGAAACTTTTCGGACAACCTAATATTATATACGTTATACGTAACATTTTCAAATTCCATTGCTACTATCATAAGATATGACTATCATGACTTATCGATAAACAGTATTTCGAATAATGCGATGACCTGATAAGAGTTACCGTATTCCTATTTTTGAAAGCACTTTTACAGCGGTATAGAAAGAAATTTACAAAATTGTATTGTAGTATATTAGAGGTTCGCGATACCAACTATGTTAGTGATTGTGTTTTACAAATGATTAACATTATTATGATTAATATATGATTTCCTTTTTAGGAACCTGGTTCAATCCAGTCCGAAGGATTTAATTTTAATCCCAATACTAGACCATCGTTCCGTTTTAGTGTTTATGAATTTAAGTATCTACAAAATATAAAATTATTTTACACATTAATAGCAGGATCTTTTTTCCATAAAAAAATGTGTTGCCATGTGTTGTTTTAGTGCACCTACTCAAGTACAACGAGATACTGCGTCTACTCGAGTACAACGAAATACTGCGTCTACTCTAGTACAACAAAATACTGCGTCTACTCTAGTACAACAAAATACTGCGTCTACTCTAGTACAACAAAATACTGCCACCATCAATTACCGCCCAATGATCAGTCCCACTCGATTACTCAATCCACGAAAGATCAGGAAAGCTTTTAGAAGATTAAAATAGGAGTCAAGTAACGGCATTCTTTTTATACAGTTGCTCATGAAGGTATTCATATTCTTGCAGAAGACACCTTTTATGAATATACTATATGTCTTGAAAGAAACATTTTGAAATGTCATTAGTATTGTAACAAAATCCGATTGTCATAGCTATATTGGTAAAGTTTTTAGCAAATCTGAAAATATACATAGATATTACAAAACACCTAACACAAGTATGCAGATATTTTGTAGAAATCAATAAAGTATTTAAACAGTCATTTAACATTTCATCAAACATTTTCCATATGTATGAAATAAGCCTAAATATTTACTGGAACCACTTTTGAGATTTTTTCTAGGCATACCAAGGAGGCTATTAATGCTGTGTGCTAATCTTTATTAAATATATGTTTGTAAATACCTTTTATGTATATTTTCAGATTGGTTTTTGGCTTTTCTATCATAAAAATAGTAGTTGCAAAATACTTTTATGAGCCATTGTATCTATTTCATACAATCGTGAGAAAACAAGTCGAAGACGCTTCGTTTTCGAAGAAAAAAGAAAAAAGAAAAAAGAAACGATTTTGAACATTTTCTCGATGCTGCTATACGCACATACTCTTTATGATATATCAATTCTTGGATCAATAACGAACTTTCATTATTGATGATTTGCTGCTAGTGGATGAGGAAACTTAATAAAATATCGAATGTCTGCAATTTATCGAGAATAACGAGTTTATGTGGGTAACAGATATATCCTTTCATTAAGCATAGGTCTTATATAACTCGTTTATAGTTGAGAAGGAAAATACTAATCAGTACTAATTAAATTCATGAATTAATAACTTTTTTTTTTGTAACGAAAGAAATGTTGCGATGCATAATGTACAATGTATTGAATTTGCTTCATACATTTAATTGATTCTGAACAATTATCTTTGCTTCATTATTTTTGAATAAATTCAGTATTTACAACTTAATAATTGTAATAAAATTATATCATTCAGATAATAAGAAAACGCGTAATAATAATTATTACGATGCAAAAAAAAAAATAATAAGTATATCTATAATGAGAGAAAATATTAACAACAATTAATATACAAATAATAAGTTTGTGTTTGAAAGTAACTTATTGGCAAATTGATAATGTATCTTTCAACGTAGAGATCTTGCAAGTTGTAAAACGTAGAAGGACGAGTTAAGTGTTCTGAGACCTTATTAAATCTGTTGCAACTGTGCATAGCTATTTGCAAATCAAGATGTGTAGATGTTCGAGATGCCGAAGCACTGTTCGTTATGAATAACACGCAGCGTAGTTGCACCTGTTACATCTCTGTCGAGCACAATTATATTAGTTCCTTTCGTAATCTACCTGAATATACTACCTCCCTTCTCGCTAATAATACGGAAATTGCAGAGAATGTGATAACGCAATACATTGTGTTTTTTAACTAAAGATGAAACAAGCATAATTGTGGATTATGACATTTTGCTCGATTTTCTGATTTTAATGTCACTCGATGATAAAAGTAGGTGTGACATTTTAATATATATATACATATATGTCGGAGATGAAAGGACATTGGACTTTTTCTTTTGAAATGTTTGGAAAGGTCCCCGATACTTTAGTCCAGTTTTTTTTTTATTATTATTATAGCTGTATTTAAATAATAAAGCTGAGAAATAATTATTTGTGATTTAATCCGAATATGGGTGCCCTAGATTTATGGGTGCCCTAGATTTATGGATGCCCTAGATTAATGGGACGCGGTCACGGTCAGGGCAAGGGCGTGTACTTAATAGAGGTATGAAGTAAATGATTAGCTCTCTTTAAAAACAAAGATTGATCCGAGGGGTACAGAGAGGTACGGAGAGGAGTATATAAGTTTTACATTACACGATATATGATATGATATGGTGTGTGTGTGTGTGTGTGTGTGTGTGTGTGTGTGTGTGTGTGTGTGTGTGTGTGTGTGTGTGTGTGTGTGTGTGTGTACACGTGTGTATATCGTGTAATGTAATGGGGGAGAGTATAGTGCTAGTAGGTTTTAATATCGTTCACGTCAACACAAAATCAAGTATGATGTACGGCCAATCTATATACACGTAGTCACCATTTGTCATTCGCTACTCTCGTTACAACGGTTCCAACGCTCTTTTTCACGCTGACCACACTCCTTGGCAACCTGACAATACTCGCTTCTCAATTAATTAACGGCCTCCCCTTATAGCATGACTCCGGTATGCCCGGCACGCACAAGTTTCAGAGACGTGAACAATCCATGGTCAAGTAGATCTCAATTTCTTAGGGTTTTCCCTCGATACTGCATATATATATATATATATATATATATATATATATATATATATATATATATATAACATTTATCGATATTGGGTGGTATTAAAATCAGAGAACTCCACAATATGTTTATATGTTTATACTCCACTTATATATTTCCAGAATATGAGCAACAAACAAATAGAATTTAGTTTTATATATTTTGTATTATTTTATGTACGTATATAACAAAATTACTAACTTAACTTATCCTAAGATAAACTTGTATTCAAATTTAATGTTACAGTATATAAAGATGTAATAGCTTCTTCAAATAAAACTCTTATAAAATGAAATAATATTTGGTCATTTTTGGATTCTATACTTTTTCTGATACACTTTTTAGGATCTTTCAGATTTGCTATTTACATATTACATAAACTTAAAAAGCTTCTATTTATCCCTATTTTTATTTTACAGTATGTTTACAGCATTTATTATCTAAAACGATCAATGGTATATATGTACTTACATACATATAAACATAGATGTACATGTAAACTATAAAATTGTATTTTTACATATTATTAAACTGTTTCAACAAGCTGAAATAGTCATATATTTTGATTTCCTATTCTTTGAACACTATGGTTATATTATCATACTTACAGAATCAAGATTCGATATTGTGATATAGAAATTAGATTTGAGTTATTTCTATGAACTATTCGTATGAGATTTTATCAGACACGTGATAAATTATAAAAAGGAGAAAGAAGCAAAACTATGTCTGCCTCCATCATACGCAATATATACAGGAGTTACGAGATTGTTTTATAAAGATATTTAAATTATATATTACGTGATACATTGGGTTGTTGGGAAATTTCGTGCCGATGTTCAGTAGGTGGCATTAAAACAGGTCTGAATATATCAGAATGATTGAAAACAAATGAATTGTGTACATATCGTAAAAGGTGATATTTGATGCATCTTTAGAAAAAGGCTTGCTTAGAATACATTAATTTTTGTTAGTTTCAAATCTAAATATGGAAGGAAACAAAGTGCATTATAGGCATTTGATGCTTTTCTTTTACCGAAAAGGCAAAAATGCTACACAAGTAGGAAACAATATATCCGCTGTTTATGACGACAAACGACCAGACGATAAATTCGGAAGGATATTGCTCGCAATGAGACGAATTAGAGACAGCAATTGAACAAAAACGTCCAGAAGTTTCAGTTTCGTCAGAACAATGCGTGGCTTTGCGCGTCTTTGATTACTCGACAAAAGATGTTGAAGCACGCCCACCGTGTTCAACAGACGTTGGACCCTCAAATTTTCCCCTATTCAGGTCATTACAAAATTCCCTTAATGATAAAGACCGTAACTCTTTGGTCGACACAAGAAATTATACAATAAAGTTTTTCGCCGAAAAACCTGAAAAGTTCTGGGATAATTGAGATAGGAGAAGAAAACTTTTGACGTAAAGAGAAAATTAAAAATATGAAATAAATAAAATATAAATACTTATTGGTACACGATATTTATAAATACTTAAATACTTATTGGTATATCGACTAATTACTCTCTGCAATATTTATTTAAACATTTATTTACCATGAAATTATACGTAATTGTGTATATCTGCATTTCACGAAAGAAACAAGCATACTTTTTCCTTATATATAGTTACGTATAAATCGATAGTATCGATAGTTACGTATAAATACGTGTCCTTTTGTTCTCGAATATATGAAAATAATTTCAATTCATGGATACGAATTCATGGAACTTGATTATAAATGCATGTATACATACATATTCATTTAAACAGAATTTTTCGATTTGTAGGTATTTGTGTTTATTCAACGATACGATTCTTACATTAAATTGGTATGAAAGAAGGATTATTACGTTCAGCCATTTTCTTCCTTTCATCCTTAAAACAAAATGCAAGGAAATAAGTGGAATTTCTCTATCTGCATGTACAAGTTGCTTGTGTATACTAATTTATAGGTGAAATTTGCAAACGAAAATTCATTTCTTAGACTTTTGAAACGTACAGTGGTTTCTGTACAAGGTATTCATAATAATTACGTAAAGGTAATTACGTTTAATTCAAATCGATAAGATAAACAAGGACAAAACAAATTCATCAGACTTTATACCTCCAAGTAAACAGTCTCTGTTATTCTGTTCGTCGTTTCAATATTCCATTTGTTATGTTTATCCTTTTAATCCTCTCGTATTTGAGAAGGAAATATTTTACAACGCAATGTCGTTTCGTATAACGCTTTATACGAAATACCTCACGGTATATTATTCATGCGATGCTTTGAACAAAATATCTCAGGTTCAAATGTTGTTAATCGCTTGGAACACGAAAGAGACACATATGTCGACGCAATATCGTTGACTAATAAACGAATACGCGGGATATTTCCTTCGCTTCGTTCGAGAAATACGGTTTCTCCAGGGTTCCTTATAATATTACCGTTACTGATATGTATTCCGCCATCCCTATTATTATTTACACGTGTATAGTCCATTTACCTACGATCTCTATGTATTGGAATACCGATCCCATGTACAGCTTTCAATTTATAAGAAACGTTATGTCACGAGACAAATTCTTGCGAATCCTGCGATTCTTAAATTTTAACGACGAGGATAATGAGAAAAATAAATGGAAAAGACATCGATGTAACGTACAAAGTACAACCTGTTATCGACAGATTACCGTTACGCTTTCAAAGCGCGTATCGGCCAGAAAGAAATATCGTCGTTAATGAAAGCGTGATGCTATGGGAAGATAGACTGCCATATAACCAGTATATTCCTAACAAACGAGCAACTTTTGGACTAAAAACCTTTGTTTTGGCTGAATGTGAAACTGGCTATGTACAGGGTGCGCCGTTAGAATCCGGACAAAAGAAGTTTTGTGCAGAAAGTTGTTTATTTAAGTCAATACACAAAAACACATGAAAATGTTGTTATATCTCATTTAAAGGGTCCTTGCTGAGAACTTTTATTCTATGTAACCACCCTCTGCCTCTATGACCTGCTCTATTCTTGCTCTAAAGCGCGAGCACGCTGACTTCAACTGGTCGCGTTTAATTGTCGCGAATTCTGACTCGATAGCAGCTCGTAGGGAGTTGACGTTGGGGTGCCTGCATTTATTAGTTTGTCTCTCGATAACGCCCCACACGTAATAGTCCAATGGGTTTAGGTCGGGACTGTTAGGAGGCCAGAAATCTTTCGACCAAAACATGTCCACATTGTCAGAGAGCCAATTTTGAACAAGATGACTTGTGTGAGCAGGTGCGCCATCTTGTTGAAATAAATACGGCCTTCCAGAAGCCGTAATTTCCATCCACGGCTTTATTACTGTCTTCAGGACCTCCAAATAAACCTCCTTTGTGATTCTTTCGCCTTTTTGGAAGAAGTGCGGAGGCATGACGTCGCCCTCACTTGAGACAACGCTGAACTTTTCTCGCCGGAGAAGGAGAACCCTTCTCGAACCACTCTGAGGCTGCGTATCTCTTAGCAATGTCGTATACCGTCGATCTTGGGTAGCTAAAGAATTTTATAATTTCGACCGGCGTTCTCCCGGCGCGAAGACTTTCTATAATCGCCGCTCTTCTATCGTATTCCGGGTTTTGCTTAACGAGTTCTGTCATTTTGAGGTTATAGAAGACTTATTGACATATTTAACTAACTTCAGAGTCAATCAGCACAAACATCTGAATTCTAATATGGTGGGAACTACAAATTGAATTCTGTCCGAATTCTAACGGCGCACCCTGTATACAATTCGAAGTGGACAATTGCTACGTGACTTGAATTCCAAACCACTTGATGCCTACGGTTCAATTGTATTACATTTAACGAAACATTTGCTTCAACAAGGAAGAACTCTGTTCCTCAATAATTACCATTCGTCTCCTGCCTTGTACGAAATATTACATAAAAATGGAACTAACGTTTGCGGTATTGTACGTCTAAAACGAAAGGAAATGCCACGTTACGGGACGATTGCAAGAGATATAAAAAAATTGAAAAAAGGACAAATGCTAGTCAGATATAGCGAAACGGTGGCTTTTTGTGCGTGGGAAGACAAGAAGCTAGTATCAACCCTTGCTACTGTACATTCTCCTCGCTTGGTGATGTCAACTAATATCGATCACGGTACGGGACAATACCGGCAGAAACTCAATGTCGTTCTAGATTATAACACATACATGAGTGGAGCAAATGAAATCCATCAAATTTTACGGGAGAATCTGACCATAAGTAAATTTATGAAATGGCACGAGAAGTATTTTCTACATTTGCTTAATATAACGATATTTAATTGTCTTGTAATATTCTCTTGTCACGAAGATGGAAAAACTTTTCGCGAGATAAAAGAAGACATTATTTCTGGATCATTAAAGAAGTATTTTACACCAGTTGAAAATTTTTATCGCAAAACAAAAAGATCTCAGAAAAAGTTCCTCTTTTGCATTAAATCTCGATGTTTCCCTAAGAAAATAGCTCCTACGATAAAGAAATGCCATCCTACAAAATACTGCGTACGTTGTGAGGAGAATGAATTACGTAGAAAAAACGAGGTACTTTTGTAACGATTGTAACGTACCATTATGCATAATACCGTGCTTTGAATTATTTCATACGACAAAGGAATAGGATTACTTGTTCGTGGAAACCGATGCTCTTTTATATTCATAAATACGCAGTATTTTACAAATTAATTTTTCTGCGAATCATTCTGCGAGATTCGTTCCTCGAATTTGCGAGATCTTTCTTTCTAGTGAAAAACGTGTAACATACATATCACGTTCAAAGCGCCACATGAGCGATATTTCTCTGCGAGCTATCTCGTACAAAGCGTCATGTAAAGGATATTGCGTTGCAAAATATCTCGTCCAAATTGTATTACAAACAACTGTGTGGAAAAATGTTTTCTTCTCCTACGCGTAGTTTTTAACTAACGCAAAATATGTTTCACGATAGTAGAAGCGTATGTGTGTGTGTATATGGATGAACGTATGTGTGTAGTAATCTGCTAGGTGATCCATCCGAGTAAGTCTACTAAAATATCTCTTTCAACTGTGACAACGTGAAAAGTATTTTACATGAAATTCGGCCAGTATTGAGAAAGGTTTTTTCATTTTTCCAAGGCTTTTTTCTTTTTTTTTTTTTTTAGAATTTACAAGGCCATTTTAGCACACGAACAACTACATACATTTCTGCTTTCTATCGCCTCGAATAATTAATGATAAAATAGGGTTATGTATATAACGTAAGAAGATCCTGAAGTGGAATTTAGTTTGGAAAATTAAACCTGAAATCTGAAACGACACGCGAGAGGATCCGAAGACGTAATCGCTTTCAATTTGTCAGCGAGTCGAGTACCGTTCGTAATGAATTAGCCGAAGCAAGTGAAAGACGATAATCTAAGAGAAAGTAAGGGATAAATGATATTACTGCAATAGAAGATATTTCCTTATATTCTTTGGTTTCAACGTCCACGTTTGCTAAAACCTGCGATCTCGATAGGCATAAACTTCACGAGATGAAGGTCGCTTAGAGATTATGTTACTATACATATCTATGTTACTCTGTCTCTCTCTCTCTCTATATATATACATATATATATATATTTGTTTCGGACGAAACAAATATCTGTCGGGGTTTTAATCCTTTAGTCGTGTTCAGAATACATGATGTTGGATAAAATCCACAGTGTAACGGTAATTTTCATATTTAACAATTCTGAAATTTATTTACTCGCTTCCTACATTTGCTCGTTTTGCGGATGCACGTATCTCTTTATACCATCGTCAACATGAAAAGTTTCATCGTTATCAGTAGTTCAAAATAAAACACAGGTTTAATTACATCGCCAGACTTATGTTTATTTAGACGATCGTTGTTCAACGGTAAAGTTTTATTGTAAACTCCATTGAGAACATAGTAGATTTTATAATATTTAGTAGATGCAACATTTTTTAAATTCCATTCTGTAAGTTACAAAAATTTAATATTGAAATTTACAAAAATTTGCATAAATATCTATGATTTAGTTTTAACCGACGTAGACGACTATTACGGTCATCGGTAAAGTTTGCAATCAATCTAATAATGTATATAGAATTTACAAATATTTAATACAAGTACATATAAACATATATATTTTTTTTAATAATATATTTAGCACAAAAATATTTAAATAGTTATTGACCGATATTATGATCTCGCTATGTCGTTTCAACCACCTTACATACATTTACATTTTTATATTGTTTTATATAAAAGTAGCGAAACTGCTGAAAACAGATATTACAATATATTTAATGTATACATATATCTTGTGAATATTTATTATACGACATGATTTGAATAAATCCCATCTTACGCATATAATTAATGCTAAATGTAGTTCTATTGAAATTGAGTTTGCTGGGGACCAGAAGAGTGCTGTGCTCGACAATTTCATTGAAACGCTTAAGAGATGTTCCCGAAGGAATTATGACGGGCTTTCGAGGGAACGGTGGAACTTTGTCAGGAAAAATCTGTAATCCGTTTAGAAGTCGCAATTTGAATATTATTGAATGCCTTATATTATAATATGTTTAAGCATAATTATAAATCTTAATTCTTCCCCTTTTGTTAGAATTAAATTTACATTCTGTCCGTTGGTATTAGATGCCTTAAACATTCGCCAATCGATCTTGAGAAAGGGGCGCCAAATACAACGCGATAATTAAACGAATTCACTTAAGTGAAATTCGATTATAGTTGCCTGTAGTTTCTCGCTTCCCAATTAACTAACTAAGTTCAAATAATAACGGCAATATTCTAAACTAATACCATGGCAGAGCGCAATTTGAGATTTCCAATTTGCTTTGAACATGTTGGCAACTCTGTTAAGGAAGGATACTGGCAATTGATTCCTCGGAAAAGGTGTTACATACAATTGTAATTGAACTTGGCTTGTGTAAATTCATTTAATAATTTAACTTTACTGTGCGCCCGCATATGAAATGTGTGTGTCATGCGGTACTACGCAAAACAAATAATTTGTGCGGTGAATGAATGATCCACCATAGTGTGAATAAGCTTTTATGGTAATTGCTATTACAAACTATATTGAATCCATTAATTCATATGTTCGGCAGCTGAAGGTAAGGCGTAAATACAGAACTGCTGCTCTCGGCTATTCATTATCGATTCGGTAATAATATTATAATATAACGGTTATAACGTTTCTCGTTATTAAATCGATTATTGCACGTTGCTTGAGTCTCGTTGACATCGTGTCAATATTCAACTTCCCCATAAACGGTATCTGTAATTGCGTCATGTACAGTTATTGATTTTTGGTATGGTATAGGGGAGGAATGAAGCTACAAGCTCCCGGTTTACCGGTACCATTGCATCTATTTTTGTCCTCGAGCTACGTGACGCGTGAGCGTTATTTATCAATCCATTTTCGCATACATTCTGTATCCTATATAAAACACTGAAATGTCATTAATACACCAATGAGACGCAATTATCGTGATTATATTGATCGAGACGAATGTGAAAATGTACACAGAGATTGCCAAATGTTTACACCAAATATGTAACGTCTGTACAAATATCTGCAATTGGTAATAACTGCCAAACGGTAGATGATACGGAGAAATGTAATAAGTGGAAAAAAAATATTAAAAATAAAATTAAATAAAATAAAATAGTAATAAGAAGTGTAAAAATGTAAAATGTTAAAGTTAAAAATTTTCAAAGCCAGTCGAAGGTCGTTTTGCATCTTTTAGATGGGATATCACATTTTAATTCGCATGTCATAACAGAGTAAAAAAAAAAAAAGAAAAATTCAAAACGCTACTGACAAATAATTTTGAATTGATGCAACGTCGCTATAGAAAAAGTATCGTTGAAACGGACAAATTTTTCAACCATTTGTTCTACTACACTTGCATGTGTATCAGTAATTCGATTCTTCCTATTTTCAAGAGCTGTTGGTCCTGTTTCGTAGACAATGCTTTTCGCGTATGGTGTCACACGCGTAGGTGTATCGAAACAAATGGTTGTTCTCCATTTTCAAACAGAGTGCTGCAGCGTTTTAACCGATATGCGAATTTCGAACGTGCGATGTAAAGTGAAAAAATAGAGAAACAAAAAACTCAGCCCTTGTGTGTTTCGACATTTCCTCTGTTGCGACGTTGCGTTAATTCAAGACCACTTGAAAACAGGGCATCGAATTCGTCCTCGGTCCTTTCATCGTACGAGAACAAAAATACGGTGTTCCATTTAAAAAACGCGACGTGAAAATTTTTAACTGGAATTTTTATATTTATTATAATCCACGTAAAAAAAAGCTTAAAAAACACCTCTTCGTGTTATTTACTCTCGCGTTTGGTAGTTATTTCAAATGATAGAAATTTCTAGACACTCTGTATATTTAAAAAATAATTAATATACAGCATGAATAGTCATCTTAAACATATAATAATAAATATTTATAATGTTTTCACTGAATAGCCATGTATTTTATTATAATAGGATTTCCTGCATCCTGAATTGTTTGTTAATTGTTAATCTATTATGCTTACCTAGAAAGTAGATAATCCCTTCCGTACTTTCTTTCTTTACTTCAATTAACATCCACTGTTTTGTTAATTATTCGAGAATATAATTTTAAACAAGCTGTGATGCATTCTGTACAGATTATACGAGTACGTACGTACTCTTTCAATAATTATTTATTTAATAAGTAGAATGCACGATATTCAGCCATCAAGGTATGTAGGTCAAACTTCACATACAATCAATACAGATCTTGATGTTAACAATATATCAAGTATAGAATACGTAATGCTTTGAATTTTATGGGGATTATCATGCAATAATGAATATAAGAGAAAACCAATAATTTACGTAAAAGCTACAAAATATTTAATGCAAGTACGTGTTTCGTACAGGTAATCAAAAAATATTTAAAAGATGAATTACATGTTGCATTACTAAATTAATTTTGTTAGCGATCTGTTCGCTGTGCTGTTTAATCCGGTGTTAAAGTCTCTCGGCGATTATATAAGCTGACACTTCACGCATAGAAAGGTCGATTTCTTTCTTGCCATACGTATTCGCGCCATAAATTAAGAATTCCAAGGGATCTCGACTGGTGTCAAGTACCAGGGGCAATTATCGAGACTCGGAGGAATCATTTCACAGTAACCGGAGAGGCCGCCACGTTCGACCACTCCTCGAATCACTTCGCTCGCGTTCCAGAAAGGAGGGATTCCTGATTCATCCTCGTTTTTTAGGGGAGCAAGCCAATTAGTGATATCGAGCACTCCCGGTCTTCCTCACGGTCTTTTTTTTTCTTTTTTTTTTAATAGTTTATTTTGCTTTTTACAATTTGTCCGGAAGGACATTTGGTAAAGTGTTATATCTCATTGGTAATAAAAAAATAAAATAAAAATAAATAAGTTATATCTTGTATGAGGTCTATTGGGTGTTTCCTTTTTACTCTTCTTGCGATGTTCGTTGTGTTGCACGTTTCAGCTGCCACCTGAAATCTCCTCCTTGACCGTTGGTATTTCCAAGGTCTTTCCGTATGTCCTCGTTTCTAACGTACCACGGGGCGTTTACTATTGTTCTAAGGATTTTGGCTTGAATTGTTTCGATTTTGTTTAGATTTTGTCCAGATTGGTTTTATGATTATTTTGTATATTTTTAGTTTGTTTTCTGTGCTCAATTTGGATTTTCGGCTTGTTAACATTTGCCCATTTGTCTTCTTGCTGCCTGCATTTCGTCTACTATTGATTTGATATGCTGACTTGTCTTGTTGGCGTTATTTGCGTGCCGTTCGGGAAGCTGTTATCTATTTTCTCAGCGTGATATGAATGTGACGTGATTGCGTTCGTTAGGGTTAGCTTTAATTCGTTTGTCTTGTATCTAATTTTCTGTTTTTGTAGCAATTTGGCTGCTGTTACAGGGTTAATATGCCTGATTAGTACGGCTGTGTCGTCCGCGAATCTCAATATTTTGCTATTGGTAGTTGTTGGTATGTTGGCCGTGTATGTATGTAGCGTGTACGATCCCTAGGACGCTTCATTGCGGAACCCCTGCTTTGATGTCTGACATCGGAATGTGCGTTCTTTACTTCTATTGTAAAGGTTCTGTAAGCTTATGTATGATTTTATTATTTGGTATACTTGTTCCAGGAATTATTCTTTGAGTGTAGTTGGCTTTCGTGGTTTATTTTGTCGAATGCTTTCTCTATGTCCAGGAATACGGCTGTACAGTATTGTTTATTTTCCATCGTGTGTATTATTTCGTTGACGTGATCTCGGGTGAGAGCAGAACAACAGTTTTAGCTTTTTCGAGTTAAGGTCGGAAGTCAATCATTAGTTTCTTCTTTTTATTATTTAATTTGTATTTTACAATTTGTCGAGCTAGACATTTGGTAAATTTTCTTAATTTAACTGCTAAATAACATGTGGGTGGCTACCTCCTGCGGAATACGAGTTTGATTATTTTATTTCTTCAGCGAGGTCAGTTCTTTTTAGTCTTCTTTCTGTGAGAATTTTGCTCGCTTCAGCAGCCCGCTGGTTTCGAGGTGTTGTCGTTCGTCTTTTGTATTTTACTGCATACCTGCCAAAATGTTCTCCTTCACCGTTGGTATTTTTAATTCTGCGTATATCCTCGTTTCTGACATACCATGGGGCGTTGACTATTGTTCTCAGTATCTGGGATTGTAGAAATTCTGGTTTATCCATGTGGCTTATTGCTGCTGTCCCCCATAGTGGTATTCAGTACGTCCAAATTGATTTTACCATTGTATTGTAGACTTTTAATTTATTTTCTGTGGTGGGGGTAACGTCGAGTGGGATTTTGCCTCGCCGCGCGCCATGCGCCCGGGCCAAGCGGGCATCCACGTGTCTGCACCTTCAATAATCTCTACGACCCACATTTATGGTTACTGCAGAAACGGTCGTTTCGCCACGTAGGATGTTTTTGCGCCGCGAATTCATTACGAATCATATTTTTAACCATCGCCCGGGGTCTCCTGTATTACATTCCCGGCGGGTATACAATGAACATACAATGTATCGACGAGCGTCTGGTTGCCACTTGGCCGCGACTTCCAGAAAGATCGATTGCGATTTGTTCGTTTTTATAAAGAAATCGGCCTACGTGATCATTGGCGCGTGCGGTGTCGTAATCCTAGGGTGGTGGGTATTGTCTTCCCGAAAAACAAAGAATCGGTCTAAGATAGTCAGTCTAAAGCGAACTGTCATTCCGAAAAGTAACATTTTACAAGGTCTCACTCGAACATTCTATCGGTAACTTCCGATACGATTAAAACCAATACTTTCTGTATAAGCTGTAAGTATTAATCTGATATAAAAATATATATATATATATATATATATATATTTATATATTTATATTTATATTTATATGAGATTAACACTTATATATATACATATATACTTATATATACTTATAAGTTATATATATATATATGAATGCTACTGTATTCTACAGTTGAGAGTAGAATATGTGTAGAAGCATGTGAATGTAGAACACAGCTGCATTCATTGAGCCACCCCGGTTCTACCGGAACCGCACGGGGAGCGACCATTTCGCAGCATCGATTAGTAGAATCGTAGTTACCCCTCTCGCTGACGCGTTCCCCCACGACCGGCTCTCGCCGGGAAAGGTCGTAACAATGTGTTTGATGCCTTGATGTTTTTTTAATTCAGAATATACATCTTTTATTTTTACTGTAAAGTTGCTTAGGTATGATTTGAGTGAGCGGTGGATTTGTTGCAGGAAGTGTTTTTTGATTGTTTGTAAGAGCCTTTCATGGAAATCACTAGTGAGATTAGAAATTAAAGCGCATCACCGAGTTTGCTCAGTTGAGTAAACTTCGCCACGTAGTAAAGTTTAGTCAGTTCAATTTTGACTATATTTTATGTTCAATCAATTTCGTTCGGAAGATTCGATTAGAACGACGTTGCCAACAAGTCGAAATTGGCTGGTTGGCTTCCAGACCACCAAATGAATTTTATGAATAAAAACCTTATAAAGATAACAGTCTGCATTGATTAAATCATCAATACATCGCCATTATAGTTAATTATAAAACTAAGTATAAAATTTAATAAAACTTACTTACCTCAAACATATCATCAATCTCTCTTCGGAACCGATGCTTGTTCTCATAGTTGTGTTCTCTTCTGTTAAATCTTTTTCCACTCTTTTTAACAGATTATCAAAATATTGACATCCGGAAATAATTAAAAACTCTTATTTCATCTCTTCTTGGTTGAGACATGAGAATTCGATACAAACTCATTTGATCTTTTACGATAAGAAATAACCAATTTCCTCTGTTGATTGTCTTTCTACGACGCCGATAATAATATTTAAATTCATTTTTCCTAACTACAAATATCGGAACGAACGAACAAATAAAGGAAGTAATCATACGCGTGACAGTTGAATTTTCAGAAGATACGGCACTGTGCGAAAGCTATTTTCGGTTATTATTAATTCGGCAAAGATTCTGAACCGATCGAAAAACCATATCTGATGTGAACTGACAACCCGATCTCAACTGTCTGTTATACGTACAAAAATTCATCGAATTTCCATTCCTTGCCTGAAGTTAAATAAGATATCGAAGGGTATTCATTTGAAGCCCGACGATGGGGAGAAGACAGCTGTGAAATCTTTCATCAAAAATAGGCCAGCAGAATTCCGCTGACGGAATAAAAAAAATTTGTTACGCGTCAAAAACGTATCAATGTTAACGATGATTATATTGAAAGTTTGTAGTCAATAAATTATGATTTTATTCGTCTTCATTATACAGTGTTATTGCATTATTTATTATATTATACTTTATCTTTTGTTTTCATTTCATTTGAATAATTGTTTTCGTACTCGAGATACAAGCGATCGTGCATTAATTAACTCGCATAATATGTATTATCATTAGTCGTTACAGGTATATTTAACGAACAGTCAATGAAATTTGAATAAAACGTATTAAAGGGTGTTAAATGAAAGGTATCAAACGGATCTTCACGCTGAAGTTATTATAGCAAGGATTCGCTAATGTTGCTAAGAAAAATTACATTTCTATTATTTAAAAGTATATGCCTGTATAAATTATAATAAAACAGTTATTGTATTATATTTTCATAATTATCTGGTAAAAAAAGAGTCTATTTTACGCTACTTTGTAAAATACCAAGGACATGAACTGTTTGAGAAAGCGAGGAAAATGTACGTCGTTATATGATTTAATGAATCGTGTAATTTAAATTGTAAGAATAAAGGTCGAGAGTACGATAGAACAAATTAGATCACCTTCAATTATGCTCTTCGTTTTATTTTAAAAATCTGTATTGCAAGGTACAATTTGCACTTTCTATTATACTTCATTTTGTTATAGTTAAATAACAGAGAATAGCTTTGACATTATTTGAATATATTATACTACAAAGTTGCTTACACACACCTACATGCTTATCTACTTACGTAAATATATTCATTTACATTTCGAATTCTATTTCGTATTGTTCGAAACCATCGTAGCGTCTTTGTTGTGAACTTCCATTAAATAACGAAATGCTCGAACAAATGTTATTTCGAACTGAATACGAAAGAGAATCGAGGAGAAATATCCAAAATTCGCTAATAAAACTGGTTTCTTTCTTTTAGTGACAGACGATGTTAAAGAAATTCTTACTTCTTAGCTGTCCATCGTTGCTGTTTAGCTGTTTCATTCGTTGAATATAGTATAATCTCATTATTATTTATCGTAGCATTTACGTAGCAAGCTTAGTCAAAAAACGACGGTGAGAAACGAGATACTTTAGAAGTCTATAAAAATTATTATTTATTCCCGAAAAAGGCGAACAATTTTTCAAGGAAGACTCATGAAATTATAAATATTAAAAGTCATCTATAATATATTACTCAATCGGTGCATATATTATTCGTTTAACTTCTTTTTTTACTTTTTTAACTTTCGCTGTAAATTTTCTGAACAACCCATAATTATAATTTTCATAACATTTTTGATCGGACGTAATGTCCATATATTTTGACTTTAAACAATTTATTCGCAGAATTTTAAGATCAAAGTAATCGATTTATCCGTTAGATTTACAGCAAAAGAAAAGAGCTAAAAATAAAATTCCACGGAGATATTAATAGAGGAGTTTCACTTTTAAGCACATTTGGATTAAATCCGGGGATTTAACCGTGTGATTAATAGCATAGATACACCGACAGCGGGACAAATTCCTTTCGTCTCTCGTGTTTGTAAATGAAATTACGGAAGCCAATTTCTTTTAGCCCTGAAATAACAGGAAGTACGAGATCATTTATCTAAATATCGCTAATGTGCCACTTGCTTTACTTAATAGTACAATGCAAATTTAACGGATCGGAATTTAAATAAACCCTTGGGACATTTGTATATACTAGAAGATCAGAATGATCTCATAAACTCACAACGAGTATTCTGTTGCATCAAATATTGTTTTATTACCTTTTTAAATATTAGCCTGTTAACAAGAGTTGGTTGCGTTTTCGTGATAGAAAAATAATTGTCTTATTATGAATTTTTGTGAAATTACGAAATACTAAACTCAACGTTTCAAGGAAACAATTGTTCACCCTTTTAAAAGATAATATTAGATCTTATACATACACGAAAGGCAAGTATTGCATTTCAGTTGAAATACATCGAAGTGATTACACAATTTTTGTTATTCCAATTTTTGTATCGTGAAATTAAATTGATTTTAAAAATGAGTTTGATATTGAAAATTAAAATGGTACTTCACTTAATACATCATCAAATATATCAGAATATATGCATATAAATTACGGCCCAGAATTACGTACTGTTTGAAGTTAGGATTTAATTAAACATCCGGTTTTACACATGGCATAATTCAAGCACAATTTCATAAAAGCAATTCTGTGAATGATCCTACGAAATGTTTATTGATTAGGGCTGCACAAAATTTTACGAGATCATACAAGCTACACAAGTGTATTATTTCAATGAGTTATCGAATATTTCGAAAAATTCAAAGAAATTTTATTATTATATATTAAGATCTTTTTTTTTTTATCGTTATACTATTTTTATTCAAAAAAGCATCTACATCTGGTTTATTATTTAATTAATTGCGTTAAAATCGTAGTTTCTCTTTGATGGAACATCATATTTAAATTGGAATACTGTCAAAGGTTTGTGAAAAGGAAGTAAACAATTTCTATCATCAGTTACGTGATATTGCATAACGTTACGTATATCAGTTGCGTAATTTTAATAGAAAGAAATCATAAAAATAACTGTCTATATTCATTTTTATGCCATTTAAGAGGAGTTCAGCCTTTTTATAAATACGTACCATCAAAAAGAAGTATAAAATATAATGTATACAATAGGTAGCAATTTACTACGATCGATACATTCAATCTTCAACCTTACCACATTGCTCCTAGCATAATCGCTCAAAATTAAACTTATCACATACGTTAACATTCAAAATAAATTTTTCGATAATACAATTTTTATTCATAAATGACTTGTATAGTGTATCGCACAAATTATTCACCCCACTGTCTTTCATATATCAGAAATTTAGAACTGCTGATATATGTACGTATTATTTCTTCAATTATCATAAAGTTCCTTACGAAAATTTTCTTAAAGTGCATCCTTGCATGCTGCAACGAGGCTTAATGTCTTAATAATTGCTTGCGAAAGAAACTATACGTGTTAACCGCAGACTTCCAGCGCAAGAACTACCTAAAATTCGCGATCGATAACACGTCACGCAAGAAACGAATGTTGTCACCGGCAGTGACGAGTGAATGGCTCGTACAGTCGGCCGGCGAACATCTTGATTGAAATTTAAAAAGATCAGCCGACAGAATTCGCGCAATGGAAGTCCGTATCAGGGTGGAGGAACGATCATTAACTTCCCTCAATACAAATTCATGACACTTTTCTCGTTTGTCTTCATCAGGTGTGTATAGTGAAAGTATTTGAATGTTCATAGACACCTTTAATGTATGTATTAGGTACGTGTGTCATATGAAACATTTTGAAATTTCATGTACGCTGTAACGAGATAGGATCATCATGACTGTATTAGTAAAATTGGTGAGCAATAGCAGCTATTGTTAAATGGCAAATTGACAATATATCTGGCTTTGAGACCAGGGAGTAATTTCATAGGAATCGTCTTTTGTTTAGTTTGCAGTTCCTTCTTGCTTTCGGATGCAATTTATCAGTGGCAAAAACCGAAAACCCACGACACATATTAGACCATGGCTACGTCGTACCGACGCGTATCGGTACTTTTGCCTAATCCACCCTACAACCGAAATTCATTGTTTATTGTGAATAACATACACATGTAATACTCATCTTCTTGGACAATAAACGTTATAAAAAAAAAAAAAAAAAAAAAAAAAAAAAAAACACTCTCGTTCCTGTCCGATCACAAAAGTTTTAAGCAACGCGCTGGGCAGCACGGATGGATAGTACTAAGATGGGTGACCGCTTGGGAACTCCGTGTGTGGTGTTTGGTTTTTTTTTTTTTACATCAGCCCAGTATTTGAACTAGCTAAGAGTATGACACGAGTAGCAACTGCCCGAAGAAGAAGATACAATGGGGCATGAAAGGAAGGACGACCCTGATGAATGCCGACAGGTATTACCGGGGTTTGTCCGCCCTTGAAGCAGTGGAAGTAGGAGGGAGAGGTTTTTAGTGGGGGTATGGCAACACATCCGCCCGAGTCCCCCACATAACCCAGCGGCGCGGGTCACACTGGGCATGCGTAACACAGCATGTTCCCCTCCTCACGCAAAAAGACGTAATATATCAGTATCTTGGCTTAGTCTTCTCCACTGAACCCAATTTCACTGATACAGATAAAGTCTGTTTAACTTCTTTATGAAAGACCTCACGTAATTTGCTTCCAATTATTTAAGAAAATATTTCAACCTAACAGCGGCGAAGTCTACATTCATTTGAACCTAATTTGGCCTGTTACTTTGATGTATACTTGATATCGTGTCCTGTTATCGGATGACTGCTTCGTCCGGAAGGGCGGTCGTTTGATTAACAGTTCAAAGATTGTCTGGATATCGAAACTGAACTTGATTGAGTTTTATAATTGCTTTTTAGTGGAGTTGGCTACTATGCCCATTAATTTAGCTCCCTCGATTCTTCCAATAAAAAATTTCTTCATTCAGTCTGATCATGCATAATCTTTGTAACGAGTTTCCCTGCATCGTGTAATTTTTCCATGAAGAGTGAACCTTATCGATACCGTCTGGTTCTTCGATCAATAATGCTGTCATAGGCGAACCAGCAGCTGCTAACGCTGCATTTGCTAATTGTTGGTCACACGGCTATCTCTCGATTTTCCATCCTTTGACGATTTTAAACGAGTTGAAAATATTGACTGCTACGCAAAAAACACGCTTCATTTGCACCGTATTACGAAAGAATATGAAAAAGAATGAACGGAACGAATCGAGAAGCGAAAATATTCTTCCTGTTTGTATTCTGCTTTTCCTTTACTTTAGACGTAGTGACATGTAAAGGATATCAAAGGCAATACTACACGTGCAATCGAACATAGGAAGCGAATGGAATACAGCCAAAGTAAAAAATATTTGTACAGTAATTGATTTGGAAAGAAAATGTAGAATATCGCTTATTAAGGAAATTTTAATAACTAAAAAAATATGTATATAGTTTTAGGAGTAAGATATCTATGTTCCTTGTGAAAATATTAAAAAATATCTAAAAACTGGCATTGAATTTATCAAATTGACGAATAAATACGCGAAATATTTTTCCGTTCTTCGAAAAGAGCTCTCTCTCTCTCTCTAAATCATTTCTTTGTAAAATATGGGTTCCTGGAAATATAGGTATTTTTTCTTTCAAGCGGTCTCGTATATTTCCAATAACGTCTTTTGTTTAACTATTGCGTAGGTGGTTTTAAATGTTTCCTAACAAGTTGAACGCTTACGTATCAATAGTATTATTGCTTTGGATTGTTATCTTGCATCCGATTCAGGTCAAGAAATAATTCAAAGAGCTTACATGAGAAGAACGAAAAGATATTTCAGATTATTATTATAAGTCCTTTTTAATTTGATAAATTCAATACTACGGCGGTTTTAAACCGTAACAAAATCGAAGGACAAACCGACTAAATAATAAAATAATTTTACCGGAATAAAGTTACAATCAATTAATTTTAGCGGAATAAAGCTAGCATTTAAAATTAATTAATTTTAGCGGAATAAAACCAACATTTAAAATTAATTAAATTAATTATAGTAAAAAATTAATTAATTTTAGCGGAACGAAGCTAAAATTAATAAATTTCGTTTGCTCAAATACAAGGTAATATTTATTACGTACATGTTTGTAGAATTTTTTAAATATTTGTTAACATTTTCACAGAATACATAGATACATCGCTCTTTCTGTTATGATAATTATTTTAAAGGCTTGTAAGAATATGTTCAATATCGAATCCGTTATATTTCTTATTAATAAACGATGTTCTACGATAGTTTTGCTGAAATTAATTACTATACAAATACTTCTTACGCTGATGTTTGTTATAAAATATTACAATACTATAACGAAACATTGAAACATAAATGATTACAGTCATGATACCATTGTTGGTAAAATTTGAAACATACCTACATAGAAGCTACAAGACAATTGCAAACGTGCATTTCGCAAATGGTACATTGATATGTTCGTGCGGTCAATTATTCATATTGTTAATAAGCTTCGCTGTTTGGCGCGGCGACACGTAAATATTACGTTTAAACAACTGCTCGTGCTGTGCTCAATTTTTTAACCTAAATATGTGTGTTAACAATAAATTTCTTGTAACTCACATATCTATATATTTTTCATTTACAATTGTAGTATTATATTGCAACATTAATTTTCAAAACTTTTGTACAACAATATTTGTAGATACAACGTAGTCGAAATCGTCTGTGATAAATATTTCAGTACTTTCATAAATCACTGTACGAGTACATAGACTTTCATCTCACTGCACCTTAAATAGATAGATTGTTAAGAAGAAACGTAGAGACCGTGACGTGCCTATCAATTATCCTCGATCGATCTATTCTTCGAGGCAGAATTGGTTGAATTATCCTAGCTTGTCTCTCGTATCTTTATAATTCTGTATTTATTTTTCTGTATTTTTCTGTATTTTTTTCTTTTTTTTTTTTTTTTTTTTTTTCGTTAAATTGTAATAGAATTTTCTATTTAATTGCTTAATTATACCGAATATAGGTAGCTCTTTGATATCAAACATTCTTCTATCGAAAGGATCGATGGGTAAGATATAAGCAGGAAGTAATTGCTCGGACATGATGAATAGTATGTGATGCATGAACTTTGCAGAATGCAGGGACTATTAAGACGTACAGACGTGCATTTATATGATGCATCGACTTTTATTACTCTGTTAAGTGAAATATAGAACGCTTTTTATTACTCTATTTAGTATATTTCAATGTAAAATTATAAAGCTGAAATGTTGAAAATGTTACGTTTAACGTATAACGAGATATTGAAATATCTCGAATAACGAAGTACGAGTTATACTTTGAACACGATCAAAAATGAGAATGTATTTCGATGTTGAGCAACTCGGCATTGAAAGTCATAATTTTATTAAAATAGTAATAAATATATATTAAATATTACTTATAATTAAATAATTTAATTTATAATTCAGGAAAGTCTATCACGTTATTACTGAAAAAAAGTATATTTATATTATCATAAAGGTTGCGCTGGTTTCTACGTTAATTTAAAAACGTTCATATGTATAAATAAGTAAAATACGAATACGATCAACGCAATTAGTTGCACGTAAAGCTCCACGACTTTATTTACATCATACTATATCTCGAGATAACATGGAAGAAGAAATGTGAGATTTTAAAGCTTTGAGATATTTTCAGTTCGTAGGAAAGAGTATAAATATAATTTATGAAAGTCTGAAATGAAAGTATGAAATGAAAGTATGAAATGAAGGAAATATCCTCTTCTCTTAAAATCGGATAATTTAGAAAAGATTTATCTTCTTTCAGGGCTGACTAAATTTCAAAAAATTTCGTATAACACGTAATGTATTCATAAATCCATTTTTGTAAGCCACTGTATGTTCCATAAACTTTATAACCTGGCAAACACGGAGATGGCACCCCGCTAAGGGTAGCTACCCACAGGCTATATTTCCTTTTTTTTCCCTAATCACTAAAACATCATAAATAATACTTTACCAAATATGCTTCGGGACAAATTGAAAAAACCAAAATAAAATAAAATAAAATAGAAAAAAAAAGAAAAAGAAAAAAAAAGAAGAAGACTATGTTCGAAAACTTAGTTCCATCCTACGCCTTTAGTCTCTCGAGAGCATTCGTCGTCTTTTACAATTACGTTACGTATTTTATCACACTCGGTACGAAAATAATTGCAAGCTGAACGACACGATGAGTGCATGCTAAATTAAAATCAAATAAAGTCTGGCGACTGACAGAATTTCAAAGTAATGATTTCCTTTCTCGCGGGGGCACATTTTCAAAAGGAGGATCAAACGATCCAAACCGATTACAGCTTAATCTTTCACGTTCGATACTGCGTTTCGATTTTATAATCAAAAATTCAAATAATAAAATATTCAAATAATCAAATTCAAATTATAGTATCGGATAAGGTTACCCTGGCTTCCCCTTTCCTGGCTTTCCCTTTCCTGGCTTTACTGGATGTTGCGTTTCATAACACATTATCGTGATTCGCAGAGAAGAAAGGGAGGGAAACATCGCAGAAACTTGATTTTCCCGTCGACGATGTTTTTTTTCTTTCGGCTCGCGCGTTTCAAACAGAATGAAATAACAGAATAATTCACCGGGCAGGTAATCGTACGAGTGGACTTTAAAGTTCTGCTTTGTAAATTGCATACAATTAGCGCGTTCGTTCATTTCGAAACCGTATCGGAAATATCGATTAAGAGAATTGAATAAAACCTGTAAAAGTACTGTAAGAGGATATACTTCCATATCATCACGTAATTGCATGAATTATTTATTTCATCAAATTATATATAGTTCAAGATATATAAAATGATACAGACCAAATGAAATCATACATTTTTTGCGATTTGTAGTGTTTGGTTAGAAATAACGTGCCGTGGGTTTGTTTCGAATCAGGACAGTTCTATTTGATCAAATTCATAGCATCATAATCTGCAACGTAAATTGTATGGCAAACAAGAAACATGTTTTTTTTTTCTATTTTATCTTATTTTATTTTGGTTTTTTCAATTTGTCCAGAAGGATATTTGGTAAAATATTACAACTTGTTGGTAAAAAAAAAAGGATAAAAATAAAATATAGCTTGAGGGTAGCTACCCTCGCAGGGTGCCAACATCGTGTTTGCTAGATTATATTTTTTATGAGGCCTATTGGGCGTTCCCTTTTTAGTGAAGAAACATGTACGGGAAATTCTTTCTATAAACGAATATTTTAAAAGATAGGTAGACGTTGGATATATCTTAATAGATGTAAACGTCGTCAATTGATAATTGCAAATCTGAACAAAATATTCTAGATAATATTCGATAACATAAACATATATCAAATATCTTTCCGACATACTTTGCATATTTCATTTGCATAAATATCATACCTATATCTATATTTCTTGTTTATTAGGATATAAAATTAAATTTATACGTTATTTTTTATTTATCTTATGAATTTAAAGAGTGGTTATGATGGCATCGAATGTCTAACTGAATTCTTTTAGATTTCAATACTCGGGAATAGCTGTTAACTGAACTTGTTTTTCCGTACACAGCTAAGGGATCACGCAAAATCCTGTACGTTTCCTGCACGATCACTTCGTGTAACATGGATTACATTCTTTGGCTTTTCGCGCGACGTTCACCATTGCTGTTCGCCTTTAAATTTTATTCGAAGGGAAAAATGCCAGGTACGCGCGTCGAGGCAATTACGGGACTACGGGATAGCAAATTAGATATCAACGACGGAGGAAATACTTCGTATTTTAATGTATATTCGACTCCTTCTTATTAAACTATTCTATGAAATATTTAGATAAATTTTTGAAGATTTTATTTATTACGAATATTTTTCTGCAAATAGCTTTTACCTTTGCAAAATCGTGTACTAAGAATGCACTAGTGCGCGTGTGTATACATGTGTTCTATGAAATCCGTAGATGAATTTTTGAAGAATTTATTTATTACAAATATTTTTCTGCAAATAGCTTTTACCTTTGCAAAATCGTGTACTAAGAATGCACCAGTGTGCGTGTGTATACATGTATTCTACGAAATGCGTAGATGAATTTTTGATAATTTTATTTTCTACGAATATCGTTTTGTAAATAGCGTTTTGCCTTTGCAGAACCGTGTACTAAGAATGCAATGATGGGCGTGTGTATACATGTATTCCATGAAATCTCTAGGTAAATTTTCGAAGATTTTATTTATTACGAGTATTTTTTTGTAAATAGCTTTTTCATTCGCAAAATGGTATATTAAAAATGTAATAATGTGTACATATACGTGTGTGTGTGTGTGTGTGTGTGTGTGTGTGTGTGTGTGTGTACTAGTATTACTATAATTACTAATAATATATTTGTTTAATAATAATAACTAGTGTTTTTAATGTTACTCTATTTATCAATATCTACATTTTAAGAACTATTTCCAACAGAATAATAATGTCAGTATAATATCGTGTTATCAATAAATTCGGTGTTAAACTAAACTAAACTAAACTAAACTAAACTAAACTAAAGTAAAGTAAAGTAAAGTAAAGTAAAGTAAAGTAAAGTAAACTAAACTAAAACTAAACTAAAACTAAACTAGAACTAAACTAAATCGCAATCTGAACTTTAAAATAAGCAGTGAGAGCTTTATCAAAATCCGCTTTTCACGAGAAAGAAAGCTAACAGCTTGAGACATAGACAAGCTTTTCCAATACAGATTGCAATGTCGATTCGCGGAAGCATCCAAAGAGGAAGTGGACGATTTCGATTCTAAGAAAGACGAAATGCAGCGATCCGATTCGAGGCAGAACGAAAGTAAGAGCAAACCGAGGCCAATTTATTTTTAACGCGTACCAGTATAGGATCATTGCACTTGCCAGCGGATATTATCTGCTTATAATGGAGGATTGATTACATTCCATTCGATCAGTTTCCATATCCCGCGATTTACCTTCCATTTTTAAGCTGTTTCAGCGAATGCAAATGTAGAATGCGTTCGTTCATTTGCATTGAAAATAATACGCGCTGATATTGGAATCTTTATTATTGTTATTTTATCATTGTCAAACCCATACATGTATATAAAACCTTATGTTTAAGATTTTAAATCCACAATTCTTTGATTTACCAAACAAATTATGGGACGAAAATTGCAATGGAACTCGGCGTACGATATTGCGCATGCTGATCTGCTAACCTCGTGCAAAATTCTGCCCGACAACGTGACGTACGAATACGATCTCTTGCTTTACAATAAAACGAATAGAAACTGTAAATGTATTACTTCGTGAAACTTACCTACTAATTACCAACACAGCGCTCAAAAACACAGGGGACCTATTAAGTACAATACGTATCAAGCAGTTAGCTAACTGTTGCAACCTCCTTGAAAACTTTGAAAAGTATGTACGTAAAATGTAAATACGGAAGTATGTGTGGCTGTTATAATATGGTACTAAATTGCAATAAAATTTATTTATTATGTTTTATTTTGTAATTTTATTACCGATAAGGCTCGTTATAACATAAAATATTGGTATTACCTCATGACGAGTACACTCACACAAGCAACTAACCGATCAATAAATTAGTTCCGAAGATAAATTCGATGCAACTTTTATGGTTCTTGCTGTACGGTTTTTTTTACAAGGTTTCCCTGCGGGCGTATTTGGTCGTGATGTTTTCATTGGTATTAATATCGATTCTGTACGTTCGCCCTTTGTTTGAATAAGATTTATTAATTAATTAAATAGGATCAAAAAGCATAAAGAGTCAGTTATCCACTGTATTAAAACCTGTCGAAACCTCCGATATTTCCTATATTTTTAACAAAGTTAAAACGCACGAGAGAATTTTAATAATAAACGTTTTTAACTTCTCTGATGTCATACACAATTTTGTTAATAATTTATTTTTCTACCATTCGCTCTTTACAGCTCATATTCTTTTTATCATATTCCATATATGGTGCTTTGCGTCGGCGTTTTAATCAATATTCTGAATGTTTGCCCTCAGAGAGCGTAATGTAATAATGAAAAATCAGTACGTAGGCGATTCGGTAGAATGTAAAGATATTTTTCGATAAAATATAGTAATAAAATAAATAATATATATATGAATATATATGTATATATATAATGTATATATGATTATAGAGAGTATTTTCGCGGTATTGTATTTGTTATAGCATTTACATTTAATATACTTGTATTTTTATGCAAATTCACTTTCTTATGAACGAAACTAAAAATACTTTCAGCCACTAAATATTATAAAGAGCATTATACTTCGGATATTCTGTACATTTTTTACATTATATATACTACATGAATGTTTGGATTTTTATGATTTAGGAGACAGTTGTGCAATACACTTCGTCTTACGATTTTTTCTTTCTATTCCTATATCGCTTTCTTAGCTCGCTCGCGTACACTCCATCTTCATATCTCTATGTACGTTACACAGAATTGTTATATTTGTTTGTTTATTCAAATAAAAGTGCTAATATTTGGTGAAACAGCCAGAACTAATTTTAGTTCGTTGTCTGTAACAGTCGATACTGCGCGACTCTCCTCTGCACGATATATTGTAATTAGAGAAATGAAACTTCTGTATGCGATCTTAATTCGATAGCCAGAAACTACAGTATGATATTAATGTTTCGCACGTTAGAATATTCTCTCATAATGTTGCTAATTAGAAAATAAACAGAAATATTCTCACGAAGTTTGTCCAAAGTCGGTCCAATTCGCGAACTAAGGACAGTGATGAAACACACTGCCAACGTCACGGAGATCCTCCTTTGTCTCGAGTAAAGTATTTACTTCATCGCCTCCCGCATTTCGTATGCCAGCCGTTATGTAAATTAGAATTTTGCAAGCGTGCACATTTGTCGGATTGCGGCTTACATTACGCGCTTTACGGTTTATACGACTTTCCACTGAAGAAAAAATGAGAAATTTTTGCCGATTCTGCCTTTTTATTGCTTTCGTATTGAATTGCATTGACCCGCGCTTCTTCTTGCACAGGCGCATGGCACCGGACCGAACGTATCCGCTTGCATCGATTTCCATAGATGCCTTTTTTTTTTAAATGGTGGTTACTTCACGGTCGGCCAGGATTGATTAAATTAAATGAAACTCTCATTCACGCGAAATTTGCTAGCATTTCATGAGAATAAAAATTTGTTTCACCTACAAAGTATCATAATAAGTACTCTGCTTTCGATATTATATATATTTTTTCATATTATCTGCATTCTGTAGAATCTTAAAATTGAATAAAAAAAATGTCTGAACATATACAATATATACTGTAGATGAATCGTTTCTTAAAATTTACTTCTCATATTTATGTTTATAAAAATATGAATTTGTAAATGATGAACCTAATTAGTTTTCCTAATACAATTACGAATGCTATGATACGAATATTACGAGTGGCTGGCTCTGACGCGATTCCACAATCGGCCGGCAAAAAAGTAAAATTTTTATGTTAACTGATGGGATAATTGGACGAAGGGCCTACAGCAAAAGACGGAGAATGTAAATTTTAACGAATTTTGAATTTAACATTTTTTCATGTGCTGCCGTCTGTGCTCTTTATCTTTGGCTACGTTGTATTAATTTAAATAGAAATTTCTTCAGTCATATTCACTAGTCGTATGTCTAAGAAAGAAATGTCTAAGAAAGACAGATATCTCGCTCCTACATGTCTGCTTCAACTGTAGAGCAATAAGACAATGTCTGTGCGCTGAAAGGATGAGATACGGAAGTATCTGTTCAGTCCACTTTAGCGTCCGGATTTTTATCCAGTCTAGCTTACGTCCATATCTCCACCAATTCTTGGAAATAAAGTCTTGGCTTGAGCTTCAAGCGTGTCGTATTAAGTTACATCGTCTTACTGTAGTCCACATGCTACTATGTCGAGTATCGTTATTTCGTTCATACACGTTCTTTTCCCTGAAACGTGCAACACAACGAACATTGCAAGAAGACTAAAAAGGAAACACCCAATAGACCTCATAAAAGATATAACTTAGAAAACACGAAACTGGCACATGCTATATTTATTTTTATTTTATTTTATTTTTTTTATTTACCAACGAGATATAACATTTTATCAAATGTCCTTCAGGACAAATTGTAAAAACCAAAATAAAATAAAATAAAATAGAAAAAAAAAGAAAAAAAGAAAAAAATCGAATTCTTCGAAAATCGAAAAGTCGAATTCTCAGACTTTACCAATACAGATAATCGTTCTGATTAGCCCTGGATCGTGAACGATCTGTAGATACGTAGATGGACGTTTCTTTTTTTTTTTTTTTTTATATTTTCGAGGAAATCCGCACGGTCGCCCGCTGCTTCTAGGGGGGAGGGCGGCGTGGTAGTGTCGGATTCCAACTGACTAAAATCTCCGCGAAGACTGTCTCTACTGTGTCGAGGGGAGCCCGGGAACCGTTGCGGCGACACGAGTCCGGATCCCCAACCGAGCTGTTTGGTGCCTCCCGGGCGCTGGAAAGTTCAGCGCCTAGCTTTACCTTCACCTTCCGCGTCCTCGTCGACCAATTCTCCCGGGATGGAAGGCTCGCTCCCTCTCCCGCTCCGCCGCCTCCTTCCGCAGCATTGCTAGCTCGCAGAGGGAGGTTACGGCCATCCTGCCCCTCTCGCTCGTCAACAGCGCTTCAAAGATCGCCGGTGGCGAAAGGTCAACACCCCTATTTCCCCGATGAGAGAGTGTGGCAGCGCTGCCCACGCCGGGCAATGTTAGCCGGGTCAAACACGCGGTCGCCTTCTTTCCGATTCGGCGCATATACTCGCCGAAGCATCCATGCCCCGGGAGAACTTGCGTCACTCTATAGGTCAGGGGAGCGCGCCCGAGGGCTCTCAACCCCTCTCAACCCCTCTCAACCCCTGGCGCGCCAGCTCTTGTGTCAAGGCCAGCGTGCCTATCTGTTGAGCAGTACTCGCCGAGCTCACGCCTCCGCATCCGCGTTGCTCGCTGCAACTCTGCCCGGGAGAACCCGGCAGCTCGAACAGGGGAAGGTCAACGAGCAAGGTCACTGTCGCAGCTGCCGCCGCTGAAACGGTGCAAGCATCACCCACCTATGCAGCCTCCCGATCCCTGGCCATATCGGAGCTCCGTAGAGGAGCTTTGCTCGCACCACGCCGGTGTACAGCCTACGCACTTCGACACCGGACCGGCCCAGCCGAGATAGCAGACGTCCCAGGGCGTTCGCCGTCGCCTCGATATAAGACGGTATAAGACGCTCGAAGTGGGCGCCGAACGTCCAGTGACTGTCGAGAGTCAGGCCTAAGTATCTCATACTGGTCCCGACCCGGATCTCTGCCCCCGCCAACCTCAGGCGATAGTCCGCCGGAGGCGTCCCGTAATCGGCCCTCCGGCAAAACCACATCTCCTCGAACTTCTCGGGGAATACATCCAGCCCCAGCCCTTTGATCGCGTCCACCGCGCCGGCCACCGCCAGTTCCGCCAGACGGACGATCCTGCCCCATATCGATTCCCATACTAGCACCAACGTGTCGTCGGCGTAGCACGTCAGCGCCGAGTTCGGGGGCATCGGCGTCCGAAGTAACGTGTCGTACGCGATGTTCCACAGCAACGGGCCCAGTACCTGCGAGACGCCACGGTGCACCGCCCTCCCAATCATCCTTCCGCGGTCTGCCTGCCCAATAGTTCTCCTACTTGCACGCCTACCAGGCGCGCTCTTGATCGTCGAAGAGGAGGTGCACGACGCCATACCGTCGTCGGACCTCTCTCCTCGGTCGCCGCTTGCCGGGCCCCGGGACCTCACTGGTCGCTGCTTCCTCGGCCCCGGGACCTCACTGGTCGCTTGACTTCTTCACCAGACGCTTGAGCGCGTCCGGGGGCCTGATGGTCCACCCCCGGACTGCCACGGTTGCTCAATGACCACGCAATGGGGCCCGCTTTACAACCCGTGGCTGCGCCGGTACTGGGGTATCCCTCCCCTGCACCGTAAACGTTATAAGTTTTATCAGTCATTTCCATAGTTTCTATTCTTTACTCGCCGTGCGAAGGTTAATCTTCAAATTAAGTATCTAGAAAACAGAAAAGTCAAATTGAAAAAAGCCAATGAGAATAAAAAGTATTTAATTCTTTTATTTGATTTTTGAGACAAGATTGAACGTGTCGAATCGTGTGCCTCAGAACTCTACAGCTTTTCTTTAAAACATTGTTTTCGTTAAAATTCAGTTTTCGAGATATTTCGCTGTCAAAGTTAAATCGGGGCACTCTGTATATTTAAAAATAAATTTCTATTTCCTGAGAAATCCTAAAACTTGACATTTCCCCATTTTTCCTGTGAGCTCTTCGCACGTATATGCATATAAAATGCACATCGTTATGTTTGTAATAGAAAAGATAATCTGCTCTTTTATATGCATAGTCGCTGTAGTGTTCTATTGCGATTTCTATACGTTAAACGTCCTCGTGATTTTCCACGAACGGCGTTTTTTAACTTTCATCGGTATTCAGCTAAGATGAATTTTCAAGAAATGGACGCGACAGAAAAGGAAAAAAGTCAGACGCGTAGAATTTTCGCCCATGCCCTCGTAATCTGTGCATAAATCATCCTTTAATGAATAACTTATGCCGACATAGATCCAGAATCTGAAGTATAATTTTAAACTTTCCTGGTAGTGCTCGTTAAGGAAAGAGGTATCGATTTAATATCGGTTGGATAATAGGACGCAACGTCGTAAACGATATTGTGAAAATGAAGTCTGAGGGAATTCGTTAAATTTATCTTTGGAGATATTATTTAATTGAAATATTATGAAATCATATTAAATGAAAAATACAATATATTATGTATACAGCGAATTGCGAAAGTATTTCGATACTTGCCATAGAGGAGTAGACACACCATATATGAGAATATAAAAAATATTTATATAACATTATATAAATATGAAAGGAGAATATCAATTATAATAATACGTATTTAGTATTTATACGAAGCAAATTTCTACTCAAGTTTCATTTCTTCAATGTTGTTCCTAAAAATATGAATTTTTATACTTGTGAAACTTTCGCGAATATAATTTTATCTTTTGATACAATCGGCTGCAGAAGGTGGAAAAAGCCGCGTCAAAAGTGAATCTCCGAAGATGCAGCAGACAAACAGACAGGAATAATGAATTAGATTGCTTGGCGATTTGAACGACTACTTTCTTTGACCTTCGTCAAATAAAGGATTAAACAGAGACACGACATGGAACTTTCGCCAGTGTAGCATCTTCCAATTTCTTCCTCGGTAAACAGAATGTCGAGCAACTTGCGAACCGCGAATAAAAGGACAATTCCTTGTAAAGAGCAAGAAAAAGCTGCAATTAATTTTTCTTGCTCTTAATTTCTCTTCTCCCAAATTAATTGTAGAGGTGCGAAATAATTAAAACGTTTAAACTGTTAGATCTACATTTTAGTCTTGTTTATTCTACTTCGGGGTAAAGTATTTAAGTGAATTATATAGCGAAGAAAAGTATTTATTATTGAAAATTAAGTATACCAATTGAATTAGGTATACTGATCATTGTCCGAAGTATTTGAGATTTGTTTAAAAAATTTGACATTCTTCGGGTCCTGATGTGTGACGTGTCCATATAACGGTTGTCTATAATATAAAATAATATTATTTGATTTTCACCTTTCTATTAAATATTTAAAACTTCGCCTAATTCTGATCGTTATACGTATATGTTATTTTGCTCACGTATAAAACGTTGCTCAAAACATGCCTTCTCTACGTTCATTTACGAGTATTTTAGAAGCGTACTCTTAGAATGATAACCATATAAGTAGAAGACAATAAAATTCAAACGAAGCGATGAAACATTATATTATGTTTTTAATTTGAATATTTTTTTAAATTACTCTGGCTGCGTAAAATATTCATATTTATTTCGAATTTCTCCGAAAGAAGTTTTAATTACGTTGATTTTATGTTTCCACTTTCCTCTTGCATTTCAGAGAGTTTAACTGTCATAATTAGTGATGACGTCCTTTTATCATGTTTTACAAATTCATCGCTCGTTTCTGCAGCTTCATTTTTGTCATTTATTGCGTGGAAATTTCCATACGTACGATACATTTATATCAAAATGTTCCCTCTGAATTGGTGACACGAGAGAAAAATCGCTAAACTGCTTAACAAAATAACCGAATTGTTGGATTCTAGTGAAAATCTGCCGAGTCTTCTTTAATTTCTGAGATCTACAAAATTGTGTCTGAAATTATGCGACTGTCAATTGTCCTGCGTTGCTAACGATCAGCATTATCAAAGTAATGTTAAATATATATATAAAAAAAAAGTAATATCAAAATCATGCATTATTATGTATTAATAAATTATGCTCGTCTACAAAAGACTTTAAGAAAGATGTTTCTTTTTCTTCTCTCGATCTTTATCTTCACTAACTTACTATAATTTAATGATTCGTATTACTTTATTCTACGTTTTTATACCATTTTTTTTCATGCAAATTTATTGTGTTTTATATTATATTTTCTTAAATGTTATAAATTTCCTATATTATATTTAATAACTAATATTTTAGTAATATTCATATAGCAGTATTTTACTTTGATAAATAGTATTTCAATAACGCTGTAAGACCTCCACAATTTCATTTTATTTCATTTTTATTTTAAAAAAGCACAAAAGCTTCGCGAGTCTCTTTCGAAATACGCAATAAATTGCGCCGCACGTGCCGACCTCGCTTTCGATTCTTCGCTACGTTTTATTTGTTCATCAAAGCGACGCAGCGCGCGCATCTACGTCACAGAATATTATGCATTGTAACAGAAATATCGTATGACATTATATTTCATATCGAGATCTTTCTTTTACGTCATGCATTATGAAACATGTATGACTGAATTGGAGATGGAAAAGCAAACAAATTTCGAAACTTTATTCTCATTCGTCGTAGTCACATTTTGTTTTTCATTACGTATCATATGTATTAAATATCAACGAAGATTATCACAGTTCTCCAAAAATGAATAGGGTCTGTTGTTACAAATCGCCACTGCAATTTAATCTATTCATGCATAATTGAAACGGTGTCGATAAAACAAAAAAATTCAAAAAATACTTATCTCGTACGTATATTTGAATATTTATCTTTCGCAAAACTTCACCAACTTATAAATTATTTTTCAGATTTACTTCTCTGGCAAGTTTGTTCGTATTGAAATCCTTTTTATTTAATCACGAACATCCTATTCTATCATAAAATCGGAAACATCAACAAACGTGTGTATTTGTCATGTTTTTCTCCTGTAATCTCCTCTGGAAAGAGTTCATATTAAAAGCTCACGTATTATAGATCAACTAACAATGGTTTAAAAAGTCGAGGGAAGAAATCGTGAAAATATTAAAAGATCTGACTTGGTCGGATTAAAAGGAGGATTCCGGCTTCTCGTCGGTGGTGCATTTCTCTCGAGGTCGCTTGAGGAAGGTCGGAGGGAAAAACGTCTGGAAGGCCGTGTACGAACACTCGTTCGTTGAAGATTTTCCAGAGCTACCGGTGCACGTCGATTTCGTTCGCGTAATTTTTCAGTATTTCATCTCGAATATTTTCTGACGAATATTTCCAGCCGAATGTTCGCGATATTAACTCGTTAAGGACTAAAGTTACGTTAACGCGTCATTTAAAGAATTAGGACATTGGCACTTTGAATTAGATATGTAATAGGTTCTACAATTGCAAGAGTAAATCGTCCAGACTTTGGACTTCAGAGTTAATTTGGAGTTATTGGACTTTCCAGACCTTTCTACGATTCCTATATTTTCGGACTTTCAATCGGAATTTTCGCGCAAAATTTTCCAACTATTTGTTCAACGTATTTGCTGAACGTATTTGCTGAATATTCGACTGTAGAAACTGCACGAATCTAATATTGATTTAATAACAACATATAACTCGTAATTTCTTTTTAGTCGATTAATATTATTCCATTTACATTATTAAATTTACAGCGCGTTTATGAAATTGAATTCCAATTTTTTTCAATATCTTTTTCGTTACGTACAATAAGTTTATTAGAATCCGTAAAATTATATCCGTAATTATTTCTTAATTTGACCATAACAAGAAACTTTCCAAAAGAGAAATGTCTTTAAAAGAAATAAGATGCAATGAAAAAAGTAAACATGGCGAACGATGCTAACGAATTTTCTTTTTGAGTTTGTAATATTAAATAACTTTAAATTTGACGCGTCTTGTTCGTTGACGGTGTTTGAAAATCTTCGGCGGAGACGGCTTCTTGATCGGATGATCAGCTGCCAATCAAAATCCTAACCAGCACATCTCCGATATTAATTATCGTTGATGATAAAATATATAATACTATCGCTTCATTTTACTAGAAAATGTTCCAATTTTACAACAATTTTACAAAAGTAAAAATAATGGACATGGATCTAAGTAATCTCTGGTGCTGGCCATAAAATAAATACGTAGAAATTTGCAAAACGGACATTGGCCACTGGCAAATTATATCGATAGATTTGTATCAATCACGTAGAAAATTCCATTGAAATACAGAACGTTTTATTTCCTATCAGTCAGTTAGCGAAAGAAGCGGTTGAAGCCGTAGAGTAAGCGTTTTTGATCGCGCTGGCAAAATTATTGCACGAACTTTTCCACAGAAACATGTGACCTGGACGTCATTGACGGATAATTTTTTACATCAGATCCACTTTTGATTGGCGTGAGACAGATACCGACGAAAGAAAGTAAACCGTTTTTAAAAGAAATCATAGAAATACCTGTGCCATCAGAAACTCATTACGATGGAACCGTAAGCCACGATGAAGATAAGAAATCATCTGATTCAGAACAGTTTTCGCATTCTATTTCGGATTCTGGTTTCTAAACGTTAAAAACCTTCTAAAGTACTTTTTTTGTTAAATTCAACGATTTATTGAGTTTTGTTTAGATAAGCATTAAAAGGTATTAACAAAATATTATGAAACATTAAGGAAATATTTTTCTTAAAAGAAACTGTCTTGAATGTCAATTAGAAAAATATCGTAAATAAGTTTGGCCAGCCAGCGTCAGGATTGTCGAACTTTTCGTGCGAAACGCGACGTTATCTGTGATTCGTCTCATCTCATTTCCTACTGGCACTCCGAGTGAATCGAATAATTTTTGATAAGACCGCAAATGACGATCGAATAACTAATTACGTGATTTTACGTGTTCCCAAATCAATTATTCTTATGTATTATGTATCGTATTATTACACAGAATGTTAAAACTGTTTCAAACATTTTTGCCAAAAATGTTGCAGGCCAAATAAGTTCAGAGTTTTAAAAGTTCTATCGAACGATCGTATCCGTTTGATTTTGAGTGCAGGAATCACAACGTTATGTCAGTACGTATATTTTTTTACTTTTCATGCTGTATTAAAGCTGTCGGCGAGATTTTTCTGAAATATTGATTGATCGTCTATATGTATTCTATCTATATGAATTTCGGTGGTAGGAAATAATTATTAAAAAGATCCTAACAGATCGATTTTGTTTTTACGATTCGTATTTCGCTTATCAAGTGTTGTAATTATGCAGTGTTTAGAAGTAAATTAAATTAAAGTCTTGTAGTAAAATATCGTATACAACGAGGTTTTACTTAAATACTGCATTTATACACCCGGAAGTTAGATTTCTTAATTACGAGTGATATGCGCTTGTGATTTTCCCAGGCCGCGGAAACATCTTGCTGTTTTATACCGTTTCATTGAAGATACATACACATACCTACACACGTATGTATATCGTTCAACTAGATTCTTCCTGTAAGAGCGAACACTTAATTACCATTTTTCATTGCAACGGACCTCACTGTTATTTCAGCCGATATTAATCAATCGATGATTAATCCTGTGGAATGTTCCGTAATCCAACCCTCGAACCCTGAATAAGGGGAAAGAAACAAACAATCGCATCAACGTAATTTAATTAAAGTTCATCAGACTGTAATCTGATCGTAATTTTATATCCGTTTTAAAGTGTTTTCGTCTGTTTTCCAGCTCAACGTTTACATTTCATTGGATTTCACTTATTATGAAAATGTTAGCAAATGTGTTCTTGTACCATAAACGCAGCATTTTCCAATAGGAGAATACTCGTTTTTTAATATAACTGGCATAATGTAAAAATATCAAAAATCTCTGAAATTTTATTCGTTAGACTACCGATATCTATGCAAATTCATATTTTTATATCTATAAATTAAAAAATATGAAATACCTAATATATGTAGCAGCACATGAGTCAGAGGACAATTCAAGTCATATTGTTTTGCCTCGAAGTATTAATATCGTTAGGAAACACGCAGCATAATAATAAATAAACTCCGGGCAAAACAACGTCGCCGTTACGTGCAATCGTCTTTCCCCCGACGGATGCGATTACGAGCGAGTTAATTATCTAGAGCTATCGAGCAGTATCTATCGAGCATTTATCGAGTATTTATCAGCGATCTTATTTTGCGACTTATACGCTGTACGAGCGTCTCGACGACACCATTTATATTTATTTATTTAATTATTTTAAATATATTTGACGGGTTGCAACAGCAAGCTCTCGCTATTCTATCGATCGCTTACAATCCTACACTGGTAACCCAGTGGTGAGTTGAACAGGAGCAACGATTCTCCACAATTAGTGACACCGTCGTGATTTGAACACACATCTACGTATATTTTAAAACGTTATTTGCTTCAAATTTCTTATAATGATGCATAAAAATCTGTAGTTTGGTGGTGGCCTAAAAGTTTATAAATTTATAACGATGAAAGAATAAAACTATCACTATGTAAAAGAATAAATCGAAGAAATTAACAATTAAATTCACCAAAGGAATAGAAATTTCCAATTCTTTCAGTTTTGAGGAAACTTTGCTAATAAATATCGATTATTTAGAAAGACGCGATAAGAGAAGCATTATAACTGTTACCCCAGGAATGCAACATCGTTTCTTCGAAAGCATAATTTTGTTTATTTATTTTGTTTATTTTCGTAAATTTATTTCGATTCCTGGAGGATTCCTGCAGCACTATTGACACAGCTCAACGTCTTCTCAAATGATTCGTATATTCTTGTAAACTAAGTGATTCTTGTAAATATACTAAAAGGACTTGGATAATAAATTGTAATCGGATACCAAGTAATAAAAATGTGACATTATTTTCAAAAATATGACAAAAGACTCGGGAATATATGAATTAAATGTAATTAATCAAAAACACATTTATTTCTTTTTCTATATTGTAGGATAAAAACGTTTAATTAAGATCGATACGTACAATATGAGAAGAAACAATCAAATGAAGTAATTTACTATTAATTAATTGGTTTCTTGATTAAAATATAATAATGTAATAATATTAGTAAACATTACTGTAATTCATTAGTAAACATATTATCACGATTAATTAATAAATGGAATAAAAATATAATATGCAAGTGAAGTATCATAAAAAGAAATCTGATCGTAAATATCGGAAGTGATAAGAAGCGAAAGAAATTTCCTCGCGCTAGTTACGTTCTAATTAATCAAACGGTTCGTTGAATAAGCGATCATTCGAATAATCGTGTATCCGTTAATCGTAGAGAGATCGTCGATTTTCATTCAAGTCACGATTATCATTTGCTTATTACCGTCAATTTGCTATTATGTCAATAGCTTATCGTTGCAGGAAAGTCGAACGTTGCACAGCTTCGTGCAATCGTATATCATTTTAAATTCCTTACTATTGGTATACATATTATTAATTATTACGCATCCTTTCTACATGCATACTAGGTACATACATGAAAATGAATTTTGCGGCAGTGTCAAAAATTTCATTACTGATACGTATACATACAGTATAGAGACTAATTTTTCTACATATTGGGTCGAAATTATGATTAAGGGGCAGGGGTGTGTAACGGGGCCGACGCTCAAATCGCGTTAAGTGCACTCGTACCCGTCCGATCGTGAAAATTTAATTAAGCAACGCCCAGGCACAACATTTTCCCCTCCACACGCAAATAAAAAAAATAAAAAAAAAAGGGGCGTGTGTAATGAATCTTCACTGGAGGTGGTCATCGTGTTATACAAATCGAGGTGGTATTGATTAACCTAACACAAGTGTATCCCAACATCGACAAGCAACCGAGGTGATTATATAGACGCCTAATGGTCTTAGGTGTTCGATAACGAACCTGCGGTCAACGGGATAGTAAAGATACGGTTCTCCAAAGTCTGAGTCTGAGTCTTGGTTAAAATAAAACGTGTGACAATATTCACTGATCGTAAAGACGCCGTTTTTTTTGCTGATGAGATTGCAAGAGAGAGATCGTGTTCCGTCGCGGTGATACTGCAAAGGAAAATTATAATGGGGTGTGTTTAAGAGCGCGAGATTATCAGATTCGTCGAGGAAAACCTTCGCTCGGAAAGTCAGGGAAATGGACGTTCCTATATTAATTGGTTAATTTCTAGTTGGTGGTTAGAGAAAGATGCTAGTCACCCTCGAGAGAAAATTACTGGCGGGAAGCTTCATTAATAAGACAAGCAGATTTCCCGTACCTTCTTGTAGTGGGTGGTGGATTTAAGGACTGTTAGAATAAAGACTGTTTGCCCGTTTAAAGGACCTTAGTTAACTAAGTCCCTAAGATTTATAGCGAGTACTCCGCGGCTACATTGGACGACTAGTTGTCGCCTCGAGCCCCCAACCTCATTAGCACAGATCTCAGATAATTATAATCGGGTTAACTTATAGAGATTAAAGTATTGAGGATTTTCTAAAGAGTTCCAAAGGAGAAGCCCGGGTGCTCTTTCATTTCCGACATGATATATTCCATGATATTACGGAAATGATTGAAAGGATTGAAACGCATATAGATATGGTGCCTCTTAAAATGTTAGTGCATAACTATAGAAGTATATTCTTTTCTATGTAGAAGAAAAATGAAATTTATAAACAGTAAATGAATTAATTCATTTTATTTTATTTTAAATCCCGAATTACAATTAATTTAATTTTAACGGAACATAATATTTAACATTCCTCCGTTAATTAATTTCTAACGATGCTTGTATTCAATACTTATATTTATATTATATTATTATATTATATTTAAATACCATTATGTGAACGTTCATATTTTTAATATAAACATCAACATACAATATTCACTATAAACCGGTATTGCCAGTATTTCTCCAATATTAATTCATATAAACTTCTATCGCCATCGTTAATTTTTAAAACAGAAATAAAATTTCCTTTGAACTGCTACGATAATGTTCTCAGTTTGCCCAATATTTTCCCCACTTACAGTTCCCAGAATCAAACAAAACAATATCATATTATCATATTATCATTCATTGATATCATCATCGTAAACACCTACACCGTGGATATTTATACAAAATTTATAGGCATTCGCTAAATGTATCAGTATCCAGTAACTCAACAAAGGGGAAGTCTGTCAAACAATATAAGCTGCCTATTGAATTCAAAGAAAAGCTTAATAAATCCCCCACGCAATTCCTACGCATATTAAAGCTGTACCGAAGATTGCGAATTATCTGATATCTTCTTTTCTTTTTTTTTTTTTTTTTTTTTTTTTTTTTTTAGTTTATTTTGGTTTTTACAATTTGTCCCGAAGGACATTTAGTAATTTGGTGTTATATCTCATTGGTGATAAACAATATAAAATAAAACTAAATATAAAAAAAATGTCTTCGACGATCGCGTAAAACACGAAAAATTAGATTTATTGCAAATCGTTCGGGCATGTTTCTCGAGCAAAATTGATTTTTGATTGGCCCATCGCGTTTACGAAGCGATTTTGGCCAATGTTCACGCCCTCGAGATTGTTTCGGAAGAAGGTTTCGCAAGAGAACGGCTAACTCCAAGCAATGTATACACATAGAATGAATTATACATTCGTGCGTAAACTGCCTACGGATCACTTTGATACATAAACTTGAAGGGAGGCATAAGCGAGCCGAGTTTAATACCATAAGATGAGCGTGCAACACGTAACGTAACGATCTTCTGTCAGGAGGAAGGGCTTTATTGTGAATGAGCGATCTCGATTGTCTGATTCCAAAAATGTTTCGTGCGCGTAAAATATTGAAGTGAAATTTTTTGTTGCTAGACGTATCGTAAGCGAGAACTGCGTAGCATTGTTCTATTCCGCGAATAAAACAATAACGTTGGTTGGTTTTTATACGTTTATGAAAAAGCTAAACATACAAAAATGTAAAGAATACACCTTTAGCAACGTATGCAAAAATAGTATAAAAGATACGAGGTATAATATTTTTTTTTTTTTTTTTTTTTTTAGTATTTGGTTCTTTTATCGTGTTAATTGAAATACAGATTTACTTAAATATATGAAATGAAACAGGAACAGCTGATTGAATGCTGTTTTGAAGGTATTAGCAAGTATACTACAGCTTTTATAGATATTATTCCACGATGTATGTTATTTTAATTTAATTAAATAACACAGAGTTGAGCTGCACAAAGAACTTTCCTTTGATTTCATGATGAAATTATTTCGCACATTACTTTGAACGCTTTTCGTTACAATTACGGATACATTGTTCTCTCAACTTGTAAAGTTATTGTTTTTCAAACATAAATAGATGAAATTACAAATCGCTACTATAGAAATTTGAAATGACACAACAGGTATATTAGGTATAATACGATATTAAGGAAAGTTTACGTTATGAGGTCTGCATATATTATAGATCAGATTGATGTTTTAAAAAGCAGTAGAGAAATATATTTCATACTGATATTATAACCCTAGTATTTGTATTACCTTTTTCAGTTTTTTATTACCTAGTCAGAGTTTTTTGCTGTTCAGTAAAATAGTAAAATATAACAGCAGAGAGGGTAAAGTTGCAAAATAAATTTACGAAGACCGGTAAGGTGAAAGGTTAACAATAATCTGACCTGTTAGAATTATGAGGTTTTAGTTTCACCCAGTGTGGCAGATTGACGTTCGTAAAACAGATCCATCAATTGTGAGAGTTCGCTCAGGCAAATGCGGAAGATGCGCATGATATCGTGATACACACGAGAGATAGCGTGTTCCACGCAAAAAGAGCGCACATTCTAGAGGAAGAGGGAATGTTTGGAATTTAGGAATAATCCTTATTGAAACGCTCCTAATGGATCGTGCGAATGAAGGACGCATGACGCAAGTTAAACAACGTTTCTAAGAAAATATATTTTCTTAGAAAGCGTAAATGATAATGAACCGATAACAGAAAAATATTTGCTGTAGCGATCGAGATATAAACGTGTAGATTTAAACTTTTTTCAAAATTAAGGAATATGTATAATGCGTGGCTGGTAAATTATAATACGACTGCTCACTAATAACGCGATCATGAAGATAAGCACGTGTATTTGCCTGAAATATCACATGCGCACGAAGGGCAAGCCCTAGAAATCAATACGTGCTTATGGATGGATACTGCTTTAGGGCAATCAGAACAAAATTACAAATTGTGTGCTAAACAATGGGAATTTGATAACTACACTGTAGACGCTTATATTCATTTATATAAGAAATTTAAAGATAGAAAAATTTTCTTTATAAGAAAATTAATACTATTAACAACTTTCATCTGAATTGGAAAGCACAGGTCGTATCTATTATCAGTTATGCTTTAAAAACTTTCTTATTCAACCACAAAAGAAAGGTAAAAACAATTGCATTGGTCAAAGAAGTCTTGTGAAAGAATTAGGTATCGTAAATAATTAGACGATTAGATAGGAATTTAAATAATTGGATAGAAACAGTTTAAAAAGATAGAAAACGGTCTGAATAAAACAGTTTTAGAAAACTGATTCTCAATTGAAAAGATTTCATATATCGCAGTTTAAAAACGCACATTTAAAGTTTAAAAAATGTATTCTACCAGGTATGCAAACATGAAACCGGAATTTTTATATAGAAAATACACGTTTATTGTATGAAAATGATTAAAAATATTTTATTCGAAGTATTGTGTTGCCTTTTTTCATATTCTGCTCGTTTTTCGCGCAAAGCTTGATTCAAATCGATCGTTTGTTGCCGGCAGCGCTCGGTATTAACGGTTTCGTCAGGTTTTAACAGCTAGTAATATATCACACCCTTCTTATCCCACCAAACGAATTTGGTCTTGTAGTCGATGTTGATGGTTCTGGTGTTCTGCAGCTGCTCGTCATCTTTCACGCTTAGGATTCTCAAAATCAACGTTAATTAATAAATAAACAATCAAAATTAGCTCAGGGTATTCAGCCAGGTTAATTATATTTTGATTAGTCAGTTAATTTTAATTAGGAAATTGATAATTAATATAATTATTAATATACTAAAAGATATTATTTATTAATTACTAGATTATGGATGTTTATGCATTTATGGGAAATTTCGTTTAGAAAAACATGGAAAATACAAATCGTATGTGTTTGTTCGTCCAGTCGCGGGGAGACGCGTCTCCGTTAGGCGCGTCAACGGGAGTCGTAAATTCCCGTTACGATCTACGGATCGACACCGCGAGCAGGGCGATCCCCTGATTTCAGTTACGACAATAGGGGTGGTTATATTGAAATAACTGTAGTCTTCAGTTATCTATCTTTATTTATTTCGCCACTTTTCACAACACTTGGAACGTATATATAAATATGTTGTAATGGATACCGGTTAACGCGATGAATCCCGATATCGTGTGAAATTATTAGACTAGCTTGCCGAATGAGTGCAAGAACCGTCCGAAGTATGTTGACGCGAAGAATCGACTGTCTCGTTCGCGTGAATTGAAGTTACTGCCTCGGTGGCTATAATTGTATTTGACTGAATTAGACGAGTAGAAGAGCAGAGACTTGACTGTTTGTAGAACAGTAGAACAGTAGAACAGTAGAACAGTAGAACAGTAGAACAGTAGAACAGTAGAACAGTAGAACAGTAGAACAGTAGAACAGTAGAACAGTAGAACAGTAGAACAGTGAACAGTGAACAGTGATTGACCCATCTCGTCTTGTTTAGGAGGAAAGCTCGGTGTGGGTGTACCCTTGCTGAACCAAGGACGCGGATTCGTTGTTCACACCTTTAGGTAGAATAGTGAGGGTAACGATCCGCGATGCCCATTGGTTTTTAGCCAATATTAATACACATAATGCGAGGAGAAAGTCTCCTGCATATTTGGCTCATGGGTGTCCTTGTTCTTGGGAAAAACCCGCCATTTAACGGGACACATCTGCTTTTGGGAAAAACCCGCCATTTAACGGGACACATCTGCTTTCCCCGTAATTAACAAGAGAGTGCAATAAACCTAATGACTGTTCAAATGACCATCCATAAACCGAATAATATTTGTATGAATCGAAAGTAAGTTGAAAAGATTCGGTTTATGGTGGTTCCTTAGGTTACTGCAGGTCAGTTTGATGAGAGATAGGCGTCGGCGGTCAGACCGAAAGGTACGTCGCACTGACCGTCTAGCGCACCGTAACATACTCCCCCCGTTGAGAGGGTACCGATCAAAAAGATGTGTTTTATTTTGCAAGATGGATCTCTCATTATCCTGAGTTGCTGTTGATTGTGTCGGAGGCATCTGGCGTCGATCTGCTCGTTAGTGGTACCATCCGCTTGATGCTCCGATCTATGGAATTCGTTGCTGTTCGAACGGTAGCCGTCCGGATGATGCCGTCTGCGCCGGGATGGACCTTGATGATTCTGCCCAGTGGCCATTGCATTGGGGGAGCGTTATCGTCTCTGAGGAGGACGATGGTCCCTTCTCGAATGTCGTGACTCCCCTTGCTCCATTTGTTGCGTATGTTCAACTCATTGAGATACTCTCGATGCCAGCGGCGCCAGAAATGCTGCTTGAGCTGTTGAATATGTTGCCAGCTGGATAGACGATTGGTTGGAGTATTTGTGAACTCTCGATCTCGTAAACCTGTTAGTGAATCTCCGATAAGGAAGTGACCGGGAGTAAGGACGAGGAGATCGTTTGGATCGGTGGAGATCGGAGTCCGCGGACGGGAATTGAGGATCGAGTCGATCTCAATGATGAGGGTGTTAAGGCCCTCGAATGATAGAAGCTCGTTCCCTGCGACACGTCTGAAGTGTCGTTTGAAAGACTTCACTGCAGCTTCCCACAACCCGCCGAAATGCGGTGAATTGGGAGGAATGAAATGCCATTCGATCCGTCTGTCGGCTAAAAAGGACTGAACCTTTGCCTTATGATCGTCGGATCGTAGGAGGTTCCGTAGTTCTCGGAGCTCGTTGTTTGCGCCGACGAAGTTGGTGCCGTTGTCCGTGTGGATACTTGAGCAGAATCCTCGGCGAGCAATGAATCTTCGTAGTGCAGCAATGAAAGCCTCGCTTGTGAGGTCACTAACCAGCTCAATGTGAACTGCTTTTACTGCGAGACATACAAAGATTGCCACGTACACCTTTATCTTCCGTCGGTTGTGATCCCTTCGTTCCTTGACGAAAAAGAGCCCGCAATAGTCTATTCCGACGTTGGTGAACGGCCGTGATTCTGTTATCCGTGCTGCTGGGAGATCGCCCATTACATAATCCACTGGAGGTGGATTAGCTCGGCAGCACCGTACGCAGTTCTTCAACGTGCTCCATACTTGACTGCGGCCATCGATTGGCCAATAGGATCTTCGGAGGGCGTATAAAGTGGCTTGAGTCCCGGCATGTAGACTCAGGCGATGTTCGTGCTCGATTATGAGCGCCGTAACCGTTGACTTGGGTAAGATGATGGGGTGTTTCTGGCTGAAAGGCAGTGTTGAGTGACTGAGTCGGCCTCCAACTCGTAGCATCCCATCCTTGTCCAAAAAGGGATTGAGTCGCTGTAGCTTCCCTTTCAATGTGGACTTTTGATTGATTTGGAGCTGTCGAATGTCATCAGTGAAGTAGCAACGTTGGAGCAATTTGATTATTTTGTTATGCGCAATGGATAAGTCCTGCGCGGTTAGGGGGTTCCCTCGATCCTTTGGTTGCCGCCATCGTAGGCAGCGAGCTGTGATTCTGATTAATTTCGGCCACGAGGAAAATCTCTCTAGTAGACTGTGGTCAGCGGAAATCAACGACAAACAGGTTGCCTTCTTCTGCTCTGGTATTTCGGTCAATGGTACAGGGTTCCATTTCGGCCAGTATTTTTCAGCTTTTTGGAGCCATTTCGGTCCTTGTTGCCACATGGTTGATCGTAGCAGATCTTCTGGTGTTTGACCTCGCGAGATGAGATCCGCGGGGTTGTCCGTTGTGGAAAGATGACGCCATTCTGAGGTCTGGGTCTGCCTTTGAATATCTGCAACTCGGTTAGCGACAAAAGTTTTCAGCGTGTGGGGCGACGTGTTAATCCAATGAAGAACGATGGTGGAGTCCGTCCAATAAACGATGCGCATTATGGGTTTTGACAATGCTTGAAGGACGGCGGTGGTCAGCGACGCCAGAAGAAGTGCTCCGCTCAGTTCCAATCTTGGAATGGTTTGAGATTTGAGGGGAGCTACCTTTGATTTCGCAGTGAGGAGTCGCGTCCAGATATGCCCATCAGGATTCCTAGTTCGAAGGTAAACACATGCTCCATACGCCCTTTCGCTGGCGTCACAAAATCCATGTAGCTCAATTTCCGTTGCGGACTTGATAATGGTTTTGCGTGGGAACCTTGCGTTATTTAATAAGGGTAATTGCTTGTAATAGTTTACTCATTCTGTATTTACGTCAGCCGGCAGTGATTCGTCCCAATCGATTTTCAATGTCCATAGTCGTTGAAGCAGCATTTTGGCTCGAATGATTACTGGTGCAAGCAATCCAAGAGGGTCATATATCTTGGCGATTTCGGAGCTGATTATTCTCTTCATAATGCGAGAAGTGAGGGGATTGGTTTTGACGGAATACAGGATCCAATCATCAGATGAATCCCAGACCACACCTAGAGTTTTTAGAGTCTGAGACTTGTCCAGAAGAAGCTTCTCGTTCATGTCCTGTTCGGGAAGTCCGTTCAGCAGTGCTCGATCATTTGAAGCCCATTTTCGAATGGTCAAACCGGCTAATTTGAGCAATTCCGTGAGATCTGTTCTCAATGATAGTGCTTCGTTTCTTGTGTCTGATCCTGTGAGAACATCGTCGACGTAGAAATCTCGTTGTAGGATCTTTGCTGCTTGTGGATATCGATGTCCATCGTCGTCCGCTAATTGTCTGAGGCACCGTATGGCGAGATATGGAGCCGCTGAAAGCCCGAATGTCACGGTGTTCAATTGATAGGTGTCGACTTCGCCCTTATCATTACGCCACAAAATCTGTTGGAACATTCGGTCCTCTGGGCGTACAAGGAATTGTCGGTACATTTTTTCGACATCACCTGTAAGAACGTATTGATGCGAACGGAACCTTAGGAGAATGTCGAACAGGTCCTCTTGTAGCTTAGGTCCCGTATGAAGTCGATCGTTTAATGAAACTCCGGTGGTGGACGGTGCAGATCCGTCAAACACGACTCTGAGCCTTGTGGTTTGACTGGACTCCTTGATAACACCGTGATGTGGGAGAAAATATCCTTCGTCAGTTGAAACCCCACAAACGCTCCATAGCCTTCGCAGACGACCTAATCATCTACGTAAAAGGCCGCAAAACTAAAACAATAAACACAGACCTCCAAGAACTATCCGACAAAATCAACGATTACTACCACACATGGAAACTAAGAATCAACGCAAACAAATGCGAAAGCATACTGATCAAACCCAAAACCAGCGAAATCGGCCCAGCAGAAAGAAAACACTGCAAAAATTTCCAATTAAAAGAAAAGGCATCCGAAGAGTCAATCATACCACACAAAAACTGCGTAAAGCACCTAGGCATAAACATAGATGACAAACTAAATTACAAACAACACATAGAAACCCAACTCGCCAAGGCCAATAAAGCATTCTGGAGAGCAAAAAGACTATTTTACTCGAAACATCTCAAGAGCAATGTAAAAACATTATGCTACCAAGCTCTAATTAGGCCAATTATAACATACGGTTGCCCAATCTGGTACAACATACCAGCATCGCTAATGGAGAGAATTCGCGTTTTCGAAAGAAAATGCATTAGAGCTTGCCAAAATGCGTACAGATCCGAACAGAGCGGATACAAAAAATATATAAAAAACAAAAAAATTTACGACCTAGCCAACATTCACCGCATTGACTGTCACATACTAAAACTAGCAAGAAATCATTTCGCACAAGCGTCAAAAATAAAAGAAAACAGCCTAATCTTCAGCGGCTTATACCCAAACGTACTATATTACAAAAATACAATGACAACAGGCTACATCCCCCCAGAAGCGTTCCTATACCTAGACGAAAAAAATTACCTCCAAGACCAAAACAATATCCCGATAATTTTCCACATAAAAAGAAAAATAGGGATAAAGACAATACTCTACGAGGAAAACTTAAACGGACTGACTGCAGACACCAGGTGGAGGTACAACATGGCCCTCCCCCAAAAAGACACTAAAGACAAACACAGAAAAAACACAAAAAAATATTGGTGGATTCCAAACCCATAAGAAAATATAAGTGAAAACTACCAATTCGACAAAAAACCATTCCTACCACCGTGTAACCTAGATGTAAGTACTGTAAATATGTAAATACTGTAATCATTGTAAATAATATAATTTAACACCCCCCTCCCCTTCCCTCTCATCCCCCCCCCCAAATTCCCACAACGCATAAAAGTAATATACCGAGGAGTCCTGTTTTGCGGCCAAGTTTCAGGACAAAATACAACACACACAAGAATACACAAAAATCACGCACCAATGCGACTTAAACCCAAAAAAAACAAAAAAATAAACGCAAAAACCGAAAATCCACGACACATATTAGACCATGGCTACGTCGTATCGACGCGTATCGGTACTTTTGCCTAAACACACTATATTCAAATTCATTGTTTATTGTGAATCTCGAAAATGTACAAAAAATCAAATATTGGCTAAATAAACTATTTAAAAAAAAAAAAAAAAAAAACCACCAGTCGAGCTCTCACTTTGCACAAGCATCCCTTGGCTTCACGGTCTCAGCATCTGACTGCGATCTGGACCAGGCGCATCCGCAACATCTATACGCATCTATACGCATTTATTTGCATTTATATGCAATTATATGCGTGACTTTCGACCAGTGAGGCGTGTTACGATTCCTTGCGGCCCTATCAACCAGCAACTTCGAACAGCTACATCTATCTGGCACGTATATTCGCAAGCCTTCCGCAACTTTATCTGCAACTTACAAGCGCGCGATGTTTTAAAATGCGATATTTCGTTGCTAAAATTCAATTTTCCAATTTTCCAACATTCGAAAAAGAAAGATTTTTTTCTATCAGTTGACAATCCGAAACTTCCAAGCGCCGCGACAGTTTCAATGTTTCTGACGCTGCCATCTTTTGATGAATCGTTCGACGAGTCGTTCAGATAGTGAGAGATTTTTCTGACGAAGAAATGATTCGTTTGTGAAGATCGGGCGATTTTATTCGAGGCTGAGTTCGAAGGTGACAGAATCGTGCGATAGTTAATTTGCCGACGAATGATATTTGATTGGCGGATGATCGTTCTGACAGAGAAAATCAAGTAGAATGGTCGCTCGTTTTGAAAGAGAAAATTTTTTAAGTAGAAGAGATTTCTGATCGTTGGGAACGTTTTAAGCCAAAAAATTAAATCACGTCGAATTTTGCTTCTAACTTGTAGGTTGTTTAACGATAAGAGATTTTCTTTTATAATTTTGATTTTAACAACTATGTACACTGTTGAATAAGAAAGAAAAAGATGTTGGCTTATTATAATCTAGTGAATTATATTGAAAAAAAGGTTTATCGGTAGAAAGATTTTGTTAAATCAGATAATCGTCGTCCTGTGAAATGTTAATTTCAACAGGCACGAAGTTTTTTCGGTTATAAATATCATATTTATTTTTTTAGTGAATTGTGAAACTAGAAATTTATCGGTAGAAAGGTTTTGTTAAATCAGATAATAGTCGCCCTGTGAAATGTTAATTTCAACAGGCACGAAGTTTTTTCGGTTATAAATATGATATTTATTTTTTTAGTGAATTGTGAAACTAGAAATTTACAGGTTTGAGAAGTTAATGAAGTTGTTGTTAATAATTGACAAATTCTTGTTTAAGTGAACTACTATAAGAAGGTTTAGTTTAGCTGTTATTATATGAAATATAAAAATTACTGACGGAAATCGTTGCAAGGAAATTTTAATTGGTCACTAATAATTAGTTTAGATTGAGTTTTGTAAAATAATTTTAATTTTTTGTTAAGTAATAATAATACCCTGTAGAGTATATTAATTTTGACAGCGGGATAAATTCACAGTAGAAAACGTTTGTAAGCCGACATAGAAAGTATTGCATGTTTGAAGTGATCTGAACAAGTTGTTATTCTGTACTGCAAGATTTGATTTTGCGATATAATAAATTAGATAGGAAAAGAATATTTTTCGAATTAGAAATCCATATTCATAAAATGTTTCTTGCGATCTAATATTAGAAATTTTCAATGAACCGTACGAAGAAGGAAAATGTACAATTGAATCTTTAGAAAATTAAACAGGGATATCGTTGCGATCAAAAGATTTTATTTGATCGAGAAATCCTATAAGATTTCAATTTTCAGATACGTTTAACTTTGAAGAATAAGAGGCATTTATTATATTATTTGGAACAAGTTTGTCGTGAATTTTTATGAAAATAATTTACCTTCAAAATTTTCAAGGGTAGAGATAACACAACCGTAGATAATTAATAAATGTTTAAGCCAAGTAACAAGATCGCGTGAGTTATTCGAGATATAGCAGGTTTGCTAATCGAGGAAAGTTTCTTAAAACGAGGAAAGATCTTTATCGAGTTTAAAAGACAAGATTTATTGTTGGTGGATCCTCGGTAATGAAAAACGTAATTTAAGAATAGTGGATTTGGTTCTGGTACAATTTTCCTTATAATTTGGTAAAAGGTCTGTATAAATTATTCTGCGAAAGATATGTATCTATGTATGAATAATTTATCATAGTTCGACAATAAACTACGCGAAATGACTTGAAACATAATTGCTTCGACAAGATTGGACAATCTTCTTTCTTTTTTTTTTCTTTTTTTTTTGCGATAATTTAGTGAAAAATGCGCGTATGCTATTCTTAGAAGAATCCTTAATTGCGTATAAATCATTTTCTTTAGCTTAACAATTAGATTATATGTAAAAATGATTTGAAGTATAATTTGAACGATTTTTCGTCTAATTAGATGGAACATCTGTGTAAAATATTTTAGGCTAGATTTACGCTTGTACGTAAATCATTTTCTACGCGTGATAAATACACCTAATAAATTTGCAAAGCCAATTTCTTTTTCCTACTTGATTGAAAGAGTTACATGAATACGCGAAGGATGATTATAATGAAAATCTTACTTGTTCAATTTCAATAAGTATAATTTTTTAACATTTCAAAGTTTCGCTGCAATTAATATTTATCTCGATTACATTTTTCGAAATTAAATAATAATATATTGGAATGTATATTTCATCGTGGAAAATTTATCTATTTGTTAAGATAACAATAATACTAAGATACATGTTTTATCATGCAACATTTGCTTACTTCTTAAAACATTAAAATCGGAAATACAAAAGTTGTCGAATAAAGAATTTGTCTTTTCCCTTTGAATTAATACAAAAAATGTTCTAATGCTTGCAAACTTTTAATCAAACGTAATTGCTGAAATTTTTACAACGGATCAATCTTTCCCAAAAATGATAAAACTCTATGATCTCAACTAAGTGGCTAATAAGTTGTTATAGTGGTAGATGCGACTGTAAAGAATCAATGAAAAAAGTTACAATTTAAAGTTACTTAATTTAAGAAAAACAATAAAATGACGTAACGATTTTGAAATTTTGAAATTTTGAAATTTAATGCAAAAATACTAATCAGCGTTATGAAATAATTTATATCAATCTAATGTTATACTAAAAAAAAAAAAAAAAAACTGCCACACATATATTATATATAATCCCAATCCTTTGTGCAGAAAGCATTCGAAACTTGTGGACACCTGTTGTGAACATAGTATGTATATTGCGCGAAGCATTATGAAATTTCATTGGTATTGTTACGAAACTCGACTATCACGACTATATTGGTAGAGTTTGAAACAATTCTGGGAATAGTACGTATACTATTGACAAGATATTTAGTAGAAGTACAATATTATATCTCGCAGAGAGCACAAAACTATTTATTCTATTATAACACTTAATTACTTTTGCTGTATACTGATTGTTATACTGAATATTATATGTGTAAATCCAATATGTGTAAATATCTTGTAACTTGCTTATACGCGTTTTCAGACTGCTTTCTTTTGGTCGTATCTTATTACAGTATCTTAATAAAATTTCAAAGTGTCTTATATACACTGACACAAAATATAGACATAAAAGTTCTCTACGGTGAGTGTTCAAATACTTTTTCGCGTACCACTGTATATTATTACTACAGATCGATCAAAGTGTCCCAACACTTGTAAGCTTATGAGCTAGTTTTAATATACAATGGAAAACTGCCTTTCTTATTTTGATTTCGATTTCTCTCTGTCAGAGCCTTGATCCGATCTCATTCAAATATTCCATTGCATTCCGTATTCCACAAATGATTAGAAATAATTACATACGAGTATTTCGCATTGAAATTAATACAACGACTCGATCCAGTAGTGGATTATGTCATCTGTCAGCATAAAGCAAAACAAGCGCATAGCTAACAATGTACATAACCGTAAAGTTGTGCGCGTTTACGTGTGAAAGTTCTTGTTCGCGTCGTCCGATGATATTATATGGCCACGAACAGGTGAAAAACCGTTAACCGATTCATATTCCACTAGTTGTAACAATTGCATCAATTTATCAGCGAGGCCTCTGTTGCGTGCTTGCTCGCAATTCATCGCGATTCTTCAGCCATCGTGCTTGCGCCGAGGATCCTTTTCCGATCAGAAATTTACCGTGCACGCCCGCCGTCGGTTTTGTCTACCGTGAAATATCCATCGTGGAACAACCTGTTGAACGACGCAGTGTTTTCTAAAATTTTACGAATGAATTTACGCGTGTATTATACCAAAATCGTTAAGTAGGTTGAAAATAGTTAATTAGTCAATTAATCACGCGAAATACGGAAGTTTGGTTGTGGGCAAATCGTGTGAATAGAGAATATTTAAGCGTTACCTGGTTGATGGTAAAATTAAGTTTGTAAGAGAGAGTTGTTCGACGGATTTGGCCCACGTAAATTGTTCGCCTTTATTATTCAGATTCTCAAAATCATACGCAAACATTATTTTATTAAGTAGAAAATAAATTCAGAACTCGAAACACTACAAAGATATAGCATATTAAGATAGTATAAAAACTTTAATATATTAACAACAATTGCTATAATAATACATGTTGTCACGACTGATGAAAATTCTTCCTAAACAAAAATTAAAGCTATCATATTATGTACAATAAAGTGCAATACTGTTAAAATTTTCTAATAACTTTCGTTAATAATCATTAATTTCATCTTCTTTTTCTCCTTCTTCTACGTTTACGTTTTAGGTTGCACGGACTGCAACCTAAAACGTGTTTTTTTTATTAGTCTAATTAGTGACGATGTTGTATATATTTGTTTCCTCAAAGCAGCGTATTGTATTCGTTATTAAATTTCTTGGATATTTTATCAAATTGCCTTATTCTTTATTACTATGCAGATACAATACAGGAACAGGTGTAAAAATTATATTTCAAATAGACTGGGTATAGTAAAATCATATACATATTTTCAAGACTGGAATAAATAGGTTCGAAAATCGTACAGGTAATCCATTTACATGGAAATCGATGAATCGAATAAAAAAAATGAACGAATAGTTGTAATTTCATCTCTTCTTTCGTCTACGGAAGAAGGTCGAATTCGTGTTACTTGAAGGTCGCTGCGCATAGACGAAGTATAGAATTTTCCCGGGTTGATCGTCTTAACTGTACTTGATTTGAACAGACATTGAGCACTGCATGGTATTTTTCTTAGCCAACGAACGTAAGAGGATCGATTTACGATGCGTTTCAGGTAACAGATATGCCGAGTTTATTGAGCTATCACCAGAGACGATGTTGAAAAACGAAAGGACGCGTTCCATTGAGTTTTATTAAGTGATATCACGCAATATCGTTGTTTCATTTGCCGAGAAAGTTCTCCAGCTTGTCTCAATTATTCTTTATCTCTCCTTTATTAAAATACGAGTCATCGCATTAGAGAAGCGTTATTAGTGCCTTTGAATTTTTATATTTGATTTCTGTCCCATCTCACGCTTTCATTTTGACAAAACAAGACAAAACAAGTTTAGCACTTTATCAGGCCCGGTCAAACCGATCTCAAAATTTCATTTAAAATTGTACGTTCATTGTTTATTTCTTTCTATTTCATTTAACTTTATGTAAATTCTTATATTAAGAAAAATTGAGAAACTGATGAATCAGATGGCATGAGAATTTACATAAAGTTAGATGGACAAAAGAAATAGCAATGAACGTTTAGCAATTCTAGATTAAATATTGAATATTGGCTGGCAAGGTTGGTGTTAATGTTGTAAACAAACTTCTAACAAAAATTTCTAATGAAAAATCATGCTGGTCAATAACGATTATTTTATTTTTTCTTTAATCTTGTTAAATATCTAACGAAATACGATTGGTTTAAAAATGATTCGATTACATTATAATTTGTATTGATAGCAGAATAACGATAACAGTGACTGCATTGACATTACATCGACTGCAAGATTATTAGCGACTAATTTAGCTTGAACAATGTACATTTATTAAATGGTAATATTATCATATTAATTGTTAATATCATTTATTTTTATTACAATAAGACTTACTACCTTATACGATTTTCGATCATTAATTCTACACTCTGTTTTAAATTTAAACGTTATATGCTATGGCATTACATATGTACATTACTTGCATGTGAACACAATATATCAATTTTAAAGAATACTCTTAACTTAATTTATATTATATTCTTATGTATATATCTTATCTTGGTTCTTAAAACTCTTACACTTCACTCTTCAAATATGTGTAATATGTTTCTTATATTATTTTCTATATCTTATAATGTCTTATTCCTAAATATCTTTCATTTGTCTTACTCTTGTAATTCTTTAAATATTCCTTGAGCAGGATGATTATGATTCTAAAAATATTTTTACTTTTTTGAGCAAAAGGCGTTGAACTTCACAGGTACTTGGCTTTATAATGATAGTACAAATAACAAAATATGAAAGTAAAAATAATGGAAATAATACATCATAAAAAGTAAATATATCCTTTATTAGAAATGAGATTAGGAGATGGTTTAAAAATAATTTTTCTGAATACATAATAAAATAAAATGATTCGCAATTGTTAATTCATTCGTAATAATAAGTTATTTTAATAGACTTAAATGTTAAGAATGTTTGCATGTAAGTTAAAAATAAAATAGAAATATTTGAATAACTTTTTTTACAACTGAACACGAAAATAGCTCTAATTATTATCAGCGAATACAAAGACTAAGATAATCTATCTAATGTATCAAAAATAAAATTGGAATATTGGAGAAAAAGAATTTTTCCTCCACTATATATGATTCTAGAATCATCCAGTTTGCAGCAATTATTTCGTTGAAACGTGAATTATTAATTTTATAAACAGCGAGTTAATATTGCAAGAGAAATATCTGAAAGATCTTTCAAGTTCTAACCAAGTTGTATTAAAGTTCTAATAAAGAAGACGCAGAAAAGTTTATACTTTAAAAGCTAAATTTTAAAAAAGAGGTAAAACAATTAGATATTTCAAATTAGATTAAAAAAATTAGTAGTAATAACTTAATTTATATTATTAATCTATTAATCGAACGATTATCTAATTCGGTATGATAAAGCTGTCTTCCTGTTTAGATTTTCTTTGTGTGTGTGTGCGTGCGTGCGCGCGCGCGTGTACACATATATACATATACATACATATACATACATATATATACATATAACTAGTTTCGTTATTCCAGATTTATGAGAATTAACAAATTCTTCGAATGAAATTATTTTAGCTGTTTTAATAAATTGTGCATCAAAAAATTGCTTGTATAAATTAAAGAACGTTTCTAGCAGCCGCCACGATACTCTTGCTCATACAGGAAAATTAACCTAATATTCTGGTTATTTTAATAATGAGATTTTATTTCCATAAATGTTTTTAACATTGAATATACGTGCTATATAACAAATTTGCTCTTCCGTAATATATTGTTAACGGACAATAGGATAAAATTTAATGGGTAATATTAGTTCGTTAAATCCAAACTTCAAATAAAAGATATTTCATATGCAGCAACTTAATATTTTATATTGAAGTTCTTTTTAGATAGCAATTTAATGAAAATGCATTTACCATGTTTGTTTCTTTTTAATGTTCTTCATACAAACGTATTTATTTTATTCTTATAATTTTCTGTATACGAGATCATTTCTCCTTCCTGCTGATGGAAACTAAATTGATTTCACTATCTCGTTCTTTACTGTTTTATACTGAAAGTATATTTCAATAAAATACTACGCCATGACATAAGTGACCCTTGGTAAAAATCGAACGTTCCTCTTACCGCAACTTCGATACTGTTGAATAAATATCAACAAAGTTGTTGCTTGCTTAATTTACAGATCATTGGCATTCAACGGAGTGTGTTAACCGGATCAGCGACAGCATCTATTGATCTATCAATATGATGTTTGCTTTGCTCGAAAGCTTTATTGGTAAGTCTATTTTTGACACATTTATGGATAATCATTTGAAAAATTATTTCATATTTCATATAGGTTGAAGTACACAGGCTCAAAAAAATATTCGCACACCTATAGACACGTTTAAGAATATATGTGTGTTACTGTACTTATATGTGCTATACGAAACATTTTGGATTTTTAATTAGTATTGGCTATAAATGGCAAACTCGCTTATCATGATTATATTTGTAAAATTTGAAACAAATCTAGGATATATATGTATGGCAATTAAATGATATTTTTTAACATGTTGCCAAGGTCATCACCTCGGGTTAGTTTTGTAAAGGTTTCATACAGTTGCGGGTCACAGTTTATTAAAAAATTATTATCGAAAAAAGTTTGTTTGAAATTTATTTTATATTTTTATATTGTAGCATCAATAAGTAAAAGGATAGGCGAAGGAGCGATTTCCACCTCAAAAAATGTCTGATCTGACCTGACCTGACCTAAATCTAATTTAAATTAATTCGAAATGAGTTTCTTAGATCTGGGAATATATATATAGCAATTAAATGATATTTTTTAATATGTTGCCGAAGTCATCCCCTCGGGTAGTTTTGTAAAGGTTTCATACGGTTGCGGGTCACAGATTATTAAAAAGTTATTATCAAAAAAAGTTTGTTTGAAATTTATTTTATATTTTGATATTGTAGCATCAATAAGTAAAAGGATAGGCGAAGGAGCGATTTCCACCTTAAAAAATGTCTGATCTGACCTGACCTAAATCTAATTTAATTTATTTCGAAATTAGTTTAAGTTGGATCTGGGTTAAATGTAGATTACTTGGGTTACCTGGGAAAAAAGGTCTCGGTTATTCACGCTCTATTAAATATAAATGGTATGCGAAAAGTACGTTCTTTTGTGTAAACTTTTTTTGATAATAACCTTTTAATAATTAGCGATCCCCACCTTAACAGCATATGAAAACGTTATCGACATCGCAAGTCGCTTCCTGTTTCTGAATACCCAAGTTATATTTCACAAAGACCAGAAAAGTATTTAAGCGTTCAATAACATTATCCATTATATTAATAAGCGTCAATATTCAGCGGCACCATATTTAATACTTATTATATGCTTAAGATAGTTTCATGTTGTATACTAAGTTTTTACTAAATGCATGTTCACGATAAATATCTTGTAACTCCTATGTACATTTCTAGATTGGTTTCAAATTTATTCGATATAATACTGATAGTGGCATCTTGTAATGTTAATGACTTTCAACATACAATATGAACATAAAAGTTCTTTGCAATAAGTGTTGAAATACTTTCGTGAAAGCGTATAATTATTCTGAATAAAGTACTAATGTACTATTATAAACGTAGTTTTACTTTTAGAGATTTATCGGTATATCAATGTTTATTTGAAGAGTATGATAAATTTGCAGAAGTGATTGATATCAGAAAGTAACTTCTGGAATTATTGAACTCTGTGATAACAAAATAGATTGGAACGCGCTATAGAATAATTTGTTTAATGGTATGATTATTACTCAGAAACAATAATCTGAAAGCTGTTCTATAACAATCTATAAAATCTTCAAGGTACAGGAAATACGTTTTTAAATCCTATATTGTAGAAAGGAACAGAAGTAAAACTCGTTATGGTATATACAAATAATTATATTGAATTATATACAAGCATTTCTATATGATATATTATATATTTTATACGTAATATGTAATATAAAAATTGATATATTATATATATTCTATATTTTATGCAAAGCAATTTTTAAAATGATACCAGTATACGTACAGTAAAAATATTTCCCAAAGGATTGTGCAACGTAAGTGACGTACGAACAAGATATTAGAAACAAATAATTAAATGGCGCGTGTATAGCAAGGGAAAGTAGACATACTTGGGATGCGTATTTGATTTCCACTACAATAGAATCTACGTTTGAATATAATTTTGTATACACATGTATTACTTCGATAATTATTCCAAGATTTCTTAAATTAATAATAAAATTAAGTAGAGAATAAATTTAATAAACATATATATTATTCATTACTGTTAGTGTTACGTCGGCCGACTCTCTACCTGAGCCGGACCTCACATCGCGGACGGATGGCAGCCAGATGTCCGCACATCCTTATCGCGTACTCTTGAAAACACTCACAGCCTGACTATAAATCTCAGAAAACTCTGGCGAAAGTCTTTCATTGCAAACAAGGGCTTTTCCACGAAAGCGTTTTCTAAGGTTTCTGGTTAGCGTCTGGAAAACACGTGAACGCTAAGTGTTCACACGTGCGATGCCTCCTACTCCCAACTTTCCATCGAGGGTGGCTAATACCCTTCCTAGTCCATCGATAGTCTTACTAACCAATAGAAACAATTTCTATTACCCTCACTTCTCCAACCAAAAACTGTCATCAACAAATCAGATGATTCCGTGCGTTAGACACACCCTTCCTTAGCTCACCTCCGACACAGCATCGTCACGATCGAGTCAGTTCGTCTTCGTCGTCAATTCAATCAACACGTCTACCACGATCGCTCAGTCCAACGAACTCACTGAGAAGCATCGTAAAGTCGCAATCTAACATTCTAACCGATCAGTCGCAGTCGAAAACTCTCTGTACGGTCGCGTCCAAATCAGTCACATTGTATAAGATATAACTCGAACATTCTAGTGGTAACTTCCGATACTATTTAAACCGACACCTTATATAAGCTGTAAGTGTTATTGTGATACAAATATATATTTATTCTACAATCGTAGAATAAGTACCATTCAGTAAATCACCCCGGTTATCCTAAACGAAACGCGGGGAGCGACCATTTCGCGGCGTCGATTAGCCGAATCGTAGCGAGAATTTACGACTCTCGCTGACGCGTTTCCTCGCGACCGCGTCTCTCCGCGAACGGTCGCAACAGTTAGATTATCATTAAAGAGAAGCTTGTTATTTTCTACAAAAATGTTAAATTTCCTTCGTTGTATTATATGCAAATTTTACATTAGAAAACTAAATATTTGATTTTATCAGCAATAAAGTAATAGCTTTTTCTTTTATCAACAGCTCCGTCTCAAGTTCTCAAATAAATTTCTGCAATTATTAACCATTTAGACAAGATAATATTGCTTAGAAAGTTAATTAGACGTTTATAAATAATGTTAACATCAAAATTGATTAAAAAACGAATAATTGATTCTATATTACATACAATATACTATAAAATAAAGTACAATTATCAATCTTCTTTAACAAATCTAATTTTCAACAACGACACATTATTTGCGTATTATTTACATACTTGAATAATAACAAGATAACTTCGATAACCGAAAACCGATTAAAATCCGGATGACAGGAAGAACCTGTTTCATCGGAATTAATCCAATTATGTAATAACATTACAAATTCACAGCAAACGTGTTTGCCAGCCGTTTCAATATCGACAAATAGCGCATTCTAGATTAATTAAATTAACGTCATTATTGATCAGTGATCAGTTATTTAATTTCATGTAAATACACATGTAAGTACAGATTCATTTGTTATTCGTCATCCTTTATGATATATAATAATCCGTATTGATTGCTACGAAATGAGGAGAAAAGATATCTCGATCAAAGAGTCTGAATATTTTAATGAATGAAATGCAAATAGAGAGAGAGAGAGGGAGAGAGAGAGAGAGAATCAAAAACAAAATTATAAAAATACAGTACAAGATACAGTTATAAAATTAGTTTAACACGTACTCTACTTAATTTTTAGTTTAATGATACATATTTATATCACTCAATTAGGGAATTATTTGCTGGAAAATCTATTTCTCAAAATCGTTCATATCACAAAAATTACAGCAAAAATGCTGTAACATACTAAATATGATATTTCTTTTACAATTAATACTTTATTTTGCAAATATCAAACACGGTAATTATTTTAAGTAGTTTATCTAATTATTAGGAGGAATATTTTAAAATGTCTCAATCAGATTAATTAATTTTTGAAGTTTCAAATGTTAATATAATCAGCCTGTGGGAAAAAAGAAATAAATAATTTATAAAAAGAGCAAAGTAATTTTCATACATGTAGATAATTTTTAACAAGCAATTTTTACATTAATTTTTATTCGTCAGCAGCATTTAGTTCTCTTAATAATTACTATATGTTACAAATATGACAAAAATTAAACAACAGATATTACAATATTTATTTCTTCCTTATATAATTCTGTACTTATTTAAATAATAATGTAACCTGTAGTTTATTTAAATACGAACAATTTATTACATACAATCACAAAAGATCTATATTTTTATCAAGCCTAGGACTTTGGTTATCCGAATTGATCACGATCTGCTGTCGAATTAAATTTTTCCGAAATATTATCTATTCCATATATTTCATGACTTTTTCTTATTTTAAATAAAAGACAGAAGGTAATTTAGTTTGAACTATTTTATAAATATTAGTATTAAGGAGCGCCAAAGCTTTTCAATAAGAATGTAATAATTTCTTTAACATTCTGTTCTTGTTTCTCAATGTCTTTCAATGTTTCTCAAATCTTTTCTTGCAAGGGCGCATCTTTAAATTTTTGATTACTTGATGTTCTGATCATCGAGTCCGTAATAATATTAGAAAACATTTACTTACGATAAGAAAGGAAAAATATTTTTGAAATTATCATATAGTACATGAACAAGTAACTCGAGCATGCTTAGTATCTTGATTGGTTTGGATTTCTATACATGAAAAATACACGAATTCCATTGACCGGCCGAGCATACATTTCTCCAAACTGCATAGAAATCGGCGTAAAAGTGAAAACATTTCACTTAGAAGGTCATACTTGTGTAACTCTTTCCGCGGGTTTGCAAACCGTAGAGAATTGCAGCGCTGCAATTCATTGTTATTCGATGTTTTCTGGCGACACTCTAATGAATACAATTATTTCAATGTTCATGTGTACTCTGTTATTTGTATAAGAGACAAAAGTGAGTCTCATTGTAGAATAAGAGAGTTCTTAAACCAATTTCATATATTTTAAGAAGACACACGTTTTATCTTTCACATTGCATTGTGAATCATAATTGATTTAAAAATGTTTCAAAAAGTTGATTACTATGTTTTAGAAGGATTAAGTTCTAAAGTGAAAGTAAACTAAGATAACCATGTATATGTATAATTCTTTGCAATAAAAGGTTTCCCAAGCTTTTTAAATATCCTAATAATATAGATTGCTTTCTAATTTTGAAGACTGTTTAAAATTTTACACATTTAAAAAATTAAAGAAAATTTTCAAATCAGAGTATCTCATATACTTCGTGCTTTTTAATTGGTATTTTAAACTTATGTAATGGTAATCTTATTATACTTATATAACTCTATATACGATTTACATTTATATATTAAAACTTAATTGAATCATATTTTAATTGTTATCATGCTAAAACACATTATAATATAAATCGATTTTAATGTTTCTCAGGTTTGATTACCTTGGTCTTCACAGTTCTACTGACGCCCTATAAGTCTCTCGGCCAGAGTTTGCAGATGTGCGCAGACGGAGTTGCCAGTTTGACAGGACTTGCTGGTATTGTTGATGCGTTGATGACGCCGCGCAACAGATTTTCCGGCTTTACCATGGCTTTCCTTGTATTCGACCTCGCTGCCTTTGGCCTTTCGTTTACATCTCTATCTGTGATCGTCGTTCGTATTTCCACAAACGTAGGGATGCCACTGGATGGTGACAAGTCTAATTCGGTACGTATTGTCTGTACTTTCACCGGTACTGTCCTTTCCTATTTCTTTTTCTCTGCTGAACACTATGTTGCACTACTGAAATGTTAATTACTATTTTTCTACGTTACTTTTGTTTTCTTTTCCTTCAGTTAAATTCTTCATTATTTAATAATCTATACAATTATTTATATAGTAAATAACAAGTATTGAAGTAACGATCAAATAAATGTTGGAGAGGACATACATATTTTTATTGAAAACTTTCAATAATTGTGCTGAACTATAGATGATACAATTATAATAATATTTTGTATTACGATTTGAATTATAAGATAACATTCATGTAAGCCAAATCTCACATTGTTGCCAGGACAATGCTAAATTAAATTTCATCCGGATAAAAATTGTATATATTTAAAAATGCTTTTTCATTAAACTAAAATTTATCTATCAAAATAGCTTCGCCTTAGATAAAGTATCCAATGCTTTATTACATTAATTAAATGTTTTTTTTAAAAAGTATTACGAATATTAAAAAAGTAGCTAAAATTGTTATCGAAAATGTACTAATATTTATTACTTACTAATAATAAGTTATTATTGCCTCTACCAGAAGAATTTTAACTAGCTGATGCATATGCACTATTTCATTTGCGAGAAGAGCATAATTCCAGAAAAAATGTCATTTCAGAGCTGTACTGAAAAATTGTTGATCGATCGTATAGAAAAATTCTTAAAGTGAAAACAGAAAGCGATTAACATAGCAAACGTTATATTATATTTCATGCTTAAGCTTGTAGTGCAACGATCGATTCATACGCTAATTAGTAAGCCATAAAAGATATAACTTGGAAGAAACGAAGCTGGCACCCCGCTGGGGGTAGCCACCCACACGCTATACTTATTTTTATTTTAATTTTTTTTTCACCAATAAGATATAACACTTTACCAAATGTCCTTCAGGACAAATTGTAAAAAAACCAAAATAAAAGAAAAAAGAAAAAAAAAAGAAAAATTAGTAAGCAACGTCGGTGGCGCAAATTCGTTTCCGATCGTTTTCTCATTCATCGGTCGGGTCGATGAGTTTCGGCGTCGCAAATCAACCAGAACAGGGCTTAAAACCGCTGGAACCGTTCGATCGCCGGAGAAAGTTTCCAATGCCAAGGCTAAAACGCGGCCAGGGCACACACCATCTTGAAATTTCACAAAATTACTTCGCCTCTAGACCCCGATGGAACGCGTCGCGCCTCTTCCGCTCAATGATCTATTTTTCGAGATACATTTTTCGAGATGCAGTAACCTGAATTTTAAAGGAGGGAATCGATGGATCGGAACTGCAATGTTTTAAAGATTAAGAAATCGTTATAGCGTAATTGGAATGTAAAGAAGCTTGGTGAAATTTTCGTATTTTAAATATTTTCTTATTTAATAGATTTTTATTTTCCAATGTGTATATCAGTATATCTTTTCCTGTTTCTTTTAAGAATTTGATGCAGTTTATATGTAAAAAAGCACGATATCTTATTGAAATAGAAACTCAACGATTCAAAATATTTCAATTTCATAAAATTTTAGAAGATCGTACGATGGAAAGAAATGGTAATCAGAAAAATATCGAGGAAATTCCAACTAAATTGGCTGAAATGATATATGAAGGTCTGAGATGAAAACCATGATAATCCATATTATCTATCATTTATGGAAGAGTAATTTAAAAATACGCTGTCAAGCAATTCTATATGAAAATTATACTGTCATTTTATTTTCGAGTTAAATGAGCTTCTAAATCTTGGCTTCTTGGGTAGTTAAAACTTCTTGGACAGTTAAAACTTCTTGGATAATTAAAGCTTCTTGGATAGTTAAAAAATATTAACAAGATCATTATACAAATAATGTTAATCGTTCCTTACAAATTACTGTGTTTTTGTCATCTATTTTTGAAAGATTCATATCTTTGAATCTGTCAGGTTATTCCCTTTTAACTGTTTCATATTAAACTGTTTCATACAAAAATATTTCTTAAAAAAAAAAAAAAAAAAAAAAAAAAAAGAAGAACAAAAATTAGAGAATCTTTTCATGTTTTATATGAACTATATAGTTTTATATTATTCTCCAATTCGACATTTATACCTTGAATGTAATATTTTGAAAACAACCACTGTTACTAAATTTTCTCAAATCAAAATGATATACGATTGCACGAAGCTGTGCAACGTTCGACTTTCCTGCAACGATAAGCTATTGACATAATAGCAAATTGACGGTAATAAGCAAATGATAATCGTGACTTGAATGAAAATCGACGATCTCTCTACGATTAACGGATACACGATTATTCGAATGATCGCTTATTCAACGAACCGTTTGATTAATTAGAACGTAACTAGCGCGAGGAAATTTCTTTCGCTTCTTATCACTTCCGATATTTACGATCAGATTTCTTTTTATGATACTTCACTTGCATATTATATTTTTATTCCATTTATTAATTAATCGTGATAATATGTTTACTAATGAATTACAGTAATGTTTACTAATATTATTACATTATTATATTTTAATCAAGAAACCAATTAATTAATAGTAAATTACTTCATTTGATTGTTTCTTCTCATATTGTACGTATCGATCTTAATTAAACGTTTTTATCCTACAATATAGAAAAAGAAATAAATGTGTTTTTGATTAATTACATTTAATTCATATATTCCCGAGTCTTTTGTCATATTTTTGAAAATAATGTCACATTTTTATTACTTGGTATCCGATTACAATTTATTATCCAAGTCCTTTTAGTATATTTACAAGAATCACTTAGTTTACAAGAATATACGAATCATTTGAGAAGACGTTGAGCTGTGTCAATAGTGCTGCAGGAATCCTCCAGGAATCGAAATAAATTTACGAAAATAAACAAAATAAATAAACAAAATTATGCTTTCGAAGAAACGATGTTGCATTCCTGGGGTAACAGTTATAATGCTTCTCTTATCGCGTCTTTCTAAATAATCGATATTTATTAGCAAAGTTTCCTCAAAACTGAAAGAATTGGAAATTTCTATTCCTTTGGTGAATTTAATTGTTAATTTCTTCGATTTATTCTTTTACATAGTGATAGTTTTATTCTTTCATCGTTATAAATTTATAAACTTTTAGGCCACCACCAAACTACAGATTTTTATGCATCATTATAAGAAATTTGAAGCAAATAACGTTTTAAAATATACGTAGATGTGTGTTCAAATCACGACGGTGTCACTAATTGTGGAGAATCGTTGGTCCTGTTCAACTCACCACTGGGTTACCAGTGTAGGATTGTAAGCGATCGATAGAATAGCGAGAGCTTGCTGTTGCAACCCGTCAAATATATTTAAAATAATTAAATAAATAAATATAAATGGTGTCGTCGAGACGCTCGTACAGCGTATAAGTCGCAAAATAAGATCGCTGATAAATACTCGATAAATGCTCGATAGATACTGCTCGATAGCTCTAGATAATTAACTCGCTCGTAATCGCATCCGTCGGGGGAAAGACGATTGCACGTAACGGCGACGTTGTTTTGCCCGGAGTTTATTTATTATTATGCTGCGTGTTTCCTAACGATATTAATACTTCGAGGCAAAACAATATGACTTGAATTGTCCTCTGACTCATGTGCTGCTACATATATTAGGTATTTCATATTTTTTAATTTATAGATATAAAAATATGAATTTGCATAGATATCGGTAGTCTAACGAATAAAATTTCAGAGATTTTTGATATTTTTACATTATGCCAGTTATATTAAAAAACGAGTATTCTCCTATTGGAAAATGCTGCGTTTATGGTACAAGAACACATTTGCTAACATTTTCATAATAAGTGAAATCCAATGAAATGTAAACGTTGAGCTGGAAAACAGACGAAAACACTTTAAAACGGATATAAAATTACGATCAGATTACAGTCTGATGAACTTTAATTAAATTACGTTGATGCGATTGTTTGTTTCTTTCCCCTTATTCAGGGTTCGAGGGTTGGATTACGGAACATTCCACAGGATTAATCATCGATTGATTAATATCGGCTGAAATAACAGTGAGGTCCGTTGCAATGAAAAATGGTAATTAAGTGTTCGCTCTTACAGGAAGAATCTAGTTGAACGATATACATACGTGTGTAGGTATGTGTATGTATCTTCAATGAAACGGTATAAAACAGCAAGATGTTTCCGCGGCCTGGGAAAATCACAAGCGCATATCACTCGTAATTAAGAAATCTAACTTCCGGGTGTATAAATGCAGTATTTAAGTAAAACCTCGTTGTATACGATATTTTACTACAAGACTTTAATTTAATTTACTTCTAAACACTGCATAATTACAACACTTGATAAGCGAAATACGAATCGTAAAAACAGAATCGATCTGTTAGGATCTTTTTAATAGTTATTTCCTACCACCGAAATTCATATAGATAGAATACATATAGACGATCAATCAATATTTCAGAAAAATCTCGCCGACAGCTTTAATACAGCATGAAAAGTAAAAAAATATACGTACTGACATAACGTTGTGATTCCTGCACTCAAAATCAAACGGATACGATCGTTCGATAGAACTTTTAAAACTCTGAACTTATTTGGCCTGCAACATTTTTGGCAAAAATGTTTGAAACAGTTTTAACATTCTGTGTAATAATACGATACATAATACATAAGAATAATTGATTTGGGAACACGTAAAATCACGTAATTAGTTATTCGATCGTCATTTGCGGTCTTATCAAAAATTATTCGATTCACTCGGAGTGCCAGTAGGAAATGAGATGAGACGAATCACAGATAACGTCGCGTTTCGCACGAAAAGTTCGACAATCCTGACGCTGGCTGGCCAAACTTATTTACGATATTTTTCTAATTGACATTCAAGACAGTTTCTTTTAAGAAAAATATTTCCTTAATGTTTCATAATATTTTGTTAATACCTTTTAATGCTTATCTAAACAAAACTCAATAAATCGTTGAATTTAACAAAAAAAGTACTTTAGAAGGTTTTTAACGTTTAGAAACCAGAATCCGAAATAGAATGCGAAAACTGTTCTGAATCAGATGATTTCTTATCTTCATCGTGGCTTACGGTTCCATCGTAATGAGTTTCTGATGGCACAGGTATTTCTATGATTTCTTTTAAAAACGGTTTACTTTCTTTCGTCGGTATCTGTCTCACGCCAATCAAAAGTGGATCTGATGTAAAAAATTATCCGTCAATGACGTCCAGGTCACATGTTTCTGTGGAAAAGTTCGTGCAATAATTTTGCCAGCGCGATCAAAAACGCTTACTCTACGGCTTCAACCGCTTCTTTCGCTAACTGACTGATAGGAAATAAAACGTTCTGTATTTCAATGGAATTTTCTACGTGATTGATACAAATCTATCGATATAATTTGCCAGTGGCCAATGTCCGTTTTGCAAATTTCTACGTATTTATTTTATGGCCAGCACCAGAGATTACTTAGATCCATGTCCATTATTTTTACTTTTGTAAAATTGTTGTAAAATTGGAACATTTTCTTGTAAAATGAAGCGATAGTATTATATATTTTATCATCAACGATAATTAATATCGGAGATGCGCTGGTTAGGATTTTGATTGGCAGCTGATCATCCGATCAAGAAGCCGTCTCCGCCGAAGATTTTCAAACACCGTCAACGAACAAGACGCGTCAAATTTAAAGTTATTTAATATTACAAACTCAAAAAGAAAATTCGTTAGCATCGTTCGCCATGTTTACTTTTTTCATTGCATCTTATTTCTTTTAAAGACATTTCTCTTTTGGAAAGTTTCTTGTTATGGTCAAATTAAGAAATAATTACGGGTATAATTTTACGGATTCTAATAAACTTATTGTACGTAACGAAAAAGATATTGAAAAAATTGGAATTCAATTTCATAAACGCGCTGTAAATTTAATAATGTAAATGGAATAATATTAATCGACTAAAAAGAAATTACGAGTTATATGTTGTTATTAAATCAATATTAGATTCGTGCAGTTTCTACAGTCGAATATTCAGCAAATACGTTCAGCAAATACAGTAGCGGACAAAAGTTTAAGACGAAATGGAAGAAATAAATAATTGATTTACTTTCCATAAAAAATATAAATACGGTGTTCTACTTTTGGTATTAACTAATTGTACATTTGTTTGTACACTTAGAAAAAAAATTTCATTTTGATATTTTGCTCAATAGCTAAGTTATAAAAAAGGAACGAAATCTGTATAATATTTCGTCGGTCAAAAGTTTAAGACTATACAAAAAATATTAATTTTTGGTTAAAAAATATACACAATTTTTGTTTAAATTCAATATTTTGTTCAATATCCGTTATTTCTTATCCCTTCGGTACATCTTCTTGGCATAGAATCTATTAATTTTTTATATTAATCTACCGTAATATTATTCCAGGCTGTTTCAATCGTAGAGTAAAGTTCATTTAAATTTTTCGGTTTATAACCTTGTACTGTCTTTTTTATGATGCTTCACAAATTCTCGATTGGGTTAATGTCTGGTGATTGCGACGGCCACGGCAGCACGGTGATATTTTCTTCTTGAAAAAACTGTTTCACAACCCGAGCCGTGTGCTTCGGATCATTATCATTTTGAAAAATAAAATCATCACTCATATTGTTGCGTGCAAAAGGTAACATTGTGTTCTTGAGTATGTCCTTGTATTGAAAACGGTCCATAATTCCATTGATACGACATATCGGACCAGGGCCGCTTCGAGAAAAACACGCCCACACCATAACGTTGCCACCACCATGTTTAAGAGTTTTTAAAACGCACTGTGTTTTCAAACTTTCGCCAATTCGACGTCTAACGTACCGTATCCCGTCAGAACAGACGCGATTGAATTTCGATTCGTCAGAAAACAATACCTTTTGCCAATCTTCACTTGTCCAATGCTTATGAGCTTTAGCAAATGCAAGTCGTCTTTTTCGATTCCTAGAACTCAGCAGTGGTTTCTTTTGGGGTTTTCGTCCTCTTAAGTTAAAGTCTTCTAATCTTCTCCTAACAGTTCTAGCACTAATTTGTGTATCGTTTTCATAGTTTATCTCCGCAGCAATATTATTTGCACTACGAAAACGATCCTTTTCGCTCAATCGATGAATCCGGCGATCCATTTTCGGTGTTGTTTTCCGTGGTCTTCCGTTTTTCGGTTGATCGCAATACATGCCTGTCTTTAAACATTTATACCAAGCTTGTTTACAAGCTGTTTCTGACCTGTTCACTATATTTGCTATTTCGGTGAAGGTTTTACTTTGCTTTCGCAGCCTTACGATTTGTTCCCTTTCGTTTTCAAGTAAATTCTTTGATTTACCCATAGTCTGTTCCTACCTAAATGAATTTTAAGCAATAAAAGGTACACTAAACAATGATTTTGACATTCCAGAATCAAAATGTTCAAAAACTGTACTCGTACTCACGTTTTACACAGATCGTCTTAAACTAATGTCCACTGTTTCCAAGTGCTAGGCGGTAACTAACTGTTGTAACTCCTACATTGTTTGTATTTAACAACTGACTGTCTGAGGTTACGAAGGTCAAACATACAGCTACGTTATTCCAAAGAGACAAACCGAATAGAAGAACAATATGCGTATAAGATGTTTGTAATCCGGTTTACAAATCATCGTCTTAAACTTTTGTCCGCTACTGTACGTTGAACAAATAGTTGGAAAATTTTGCGCGAAAATTCCGATTGAAAGTCCGAAAATATAGGAATCGTAGAAAGATCTGGAAAGTCCAATAACTCCAAATTAACTCTGAAGTCCAAAGTCTGGACGATTTACTCTTGCAATTGTAGAATCTATTACATTTCTAATTCAAAGTGCCAATGTCCTAATTCTTTAAATGACGCGTTAACGTAACTTTAGTCCTTAACGAGTTAATATCGCGAACATTCGGCTGGAAATATTCGCCAGAAAATATTCGAGGTGAAATACTGAAAAATTACGCGAACGAAATCGACGTGCACCGGTAGCTCTGGAAAATCTTCAACGAACGAGTGTTCGTACACGGCCTTCCAGACGTTTTTCCCTCCGACCTTCCTCAAGCGACCTCGAGAGAAATGCACCACCGACGAGAAGCCGGAATCCTCCTTTTAATCCGACCAAGTCAGATCTTTTAATATTTTCACGATTTCTTCCCTCGACTTTTTAAACCATTGTTAGTTGATCTATAATACGTGAGATTTTAATATGAACTCTTTCCAGAGGAGATTACAGGAGAAAAACATGACAAATACACACGTTTGTTGATGTTTCCGATTTTATGATAGAATAGGATGTTCGTGATTAAATAAAAAGGATTTCAATACGAACAAACTTGCCAGAGAAGTAAATCTGAAAAATAATTTATAAGTTGGTGAAGTTTTGCGAAAGATAAATATTCAAATATACGTACGAGATAAGTATTTTTTGAATTTTTTTGTTTTATCGACACCGTTTCAATTATGCATGAATAGATTAAATTGCAGTGGCGATTTGTAACAACAGACCCTATTCATTTTTGGAGAACTGTGATAATCTTCGTTGATATTTAATACATATGATACGTAATGAAAAACAAAATGTGACTACGACGAATGAGAATAAAGTTTCGAAATTTGTTTGCTTTTCCATCTCCAATTCAGTCATACATGTTTCATAATGCATGACGTAAAAGAAAGATCTCGATATGAAATATAATGTCATACGATATTTCTGTTACAATGCATAATATTCTGTGACGTAGATGCGCGCGCTGCGTCGCTTTGATGAACAAATAAAACGTAGCGAAGAATCGAAAGCGAGGTCGGCACGTGCGGCGCAATTTATTGCGTATTTCGAAAGAGACTCGCGAAGCTTTTGTGCTTTTTTAAAATAAAATTGAAATAAAATGAAATTGTGGAGGTCTTACAGCGTTATTGAAATACTATTTATCAAAGTAAAATACTGCTATATGAATATTACTAAAATATTAGTTATTAAATATAATATAGGAAATTTATAACATTTAAGAAAATATAATATAAAACACAATAAATTTGCATGAAAAAAAATGGTATAAAAACGTAGAATAAAGTAATACGAATCATTAAATTATAGTAAGTTAGTGAAGATAAAGATCGAGAGAAGAAAAAGAAACATCTTTCTTAAAGTCTTTTGTAGACGAGCATAATTTATTAATACATAATAATGCATGATTTTGATATTACTTTTTTTTTATATATATATTTAACATTACTTTGATAATGCTGATCGTTAGCAACGCAGGACAATTGACAGTCGCATAATTTCAGACACAATTTTGTAGATCTCAGAAATTAAAGAAGACTCGGCAGATTTTCACTAGAATCCAACAATTCGGTTATTTTGTTAAGCAGTTTAGCGATTTTTCTCTCGTGTCACCAATTCAGAGGGAACATTTTGATATAAATGTATCGTACGTATGGAAATTTCCACGCAATAAATGACAAAAATGAAGCTGCAGAAACGAGCGATGAATTTGTAAAACATGATAAAAGGACGTCATCACTAATTATGACAGTTAAACTCTCTGAAATGCAAGAGGAAAGTGGAAACATAAAATTAACGTAATTAAAACTTCTTTCGGAGAAATTCGAAATAAATATGAATATTTTACGCAGCCAGAGTAATTTAAAAAAATATTCAAATTAAAAACATAATATAATGTTTCATCGCTTCGTTTGAATTTTATTGTCTTCTACTTATATGGTTATCATTCTAAGAGTACGCTTCTAAAATACTCGTAAATGAACGTAGAGAAGGCATGTTTTGAGCAACGTTTTATACGTGAGCAAAATAACATATACGTATAACGATCAGAATTAGGCGAAGTTTTAAATATTTAATAGAAAGGTGAAAATCAAATAATATTATTTTATATTATAGACAACCGTTATATGGACACGTCACACATCAGGACCCGAAGAATGTCAAATTTTTTAAACAAATCTCAAATACTTCGGACAATGATCAGTATACCTAATTCAATTGGTATACTTAATTTTCAATAATAAATACTTTTCTTCGCTATATAATTCACTTAAATACTTTACCCCGAAGTAGAATAAACAAGACTAAAATGTAGATCTAACAGTTTAAACGTTTTAATTATTTCGCACCTCTACAATTAATTTGGGAGAAGAGAAATTAAGAGCAAGAAAAATTAATTGCAGCTTTTTCTTGCTCTTTACAAGGAATTGTCCTTTTATTCGCGGTTCGCAAGTTGCTCGACATTCTGTTTACCGAGGAAGAAATTGGAAGATGCTACACTGGCGAAAGTTCCATGTCGTGTCTCTGTTTAATCCTTTATTTGACGAAGGTCAAAGAAAGTAGTCGTTCAAATCGCCAAGCAATCTAATTCATTATTCCTGTCTGTTTGTCTGCTGCATCTTCGGAGATTCACTTTTGACGCGGCTTTTTCCACCTTCTGCAGCCGATTGTATCAAAAGATAAAATTATATTCGCGAAAGTTTCACAAGTATAAAAATTCATATTTTTAGGAACAACATTGAAGAAATGAAACTTGAGTAGAAATTTGCTTCGTATAAATACTAAATACGTATTATTATAATTGATATTCTCCTTTCATATTTATATAATGTTATATAAATATTTTTTATATTCTCATATATGGTGTGTCTACTCCTCTATGGCAAGTATCGAAATACTTTCGCAATTCGCTGTATACATAATATATTGTATTTTTCATTTAATATGATTTCATAATATTTCAATTAAATAATATCTCCAAAGATAAATTTAACGAATTCCCTCAGACTTCATTTTCACAATATCGTTTACGACGTTGCGTCCTATTATCCAACCGATATTAAATCGATACCTCTTTCCTTAACGAGCACTACCAGGAAAGTTTAAAATTATACTTCAGATTCTGGATCTATGTCGGCATAAGTTATTCATTAAAGGATGATTTATGCACAGATTACGAGGGCATGGGCGAAAATTCTACGCGTCTGACTTTTTTCCTTTTCTGTCGCGTCCATTTCTTGAAAATTCATCTTAGCTGAATACCGATGAAAGTTAAAAAACGCCGTTCGTGGAAAATCACGAGGACGTTTAACGTATAGAAATCGCAATAGAACACTACAGCGACTATGCATATAAAAGAGCAGATTATCTTTTCTATTACAAACATAACGATGTGCATTTTATATGCATATACGTGCGAAGAGCTCACAGGAAAAATGGGGAAATGTCAAGTTTTAGGATTTCTCAGGAAATAGAAATTTATTTTTCAATATACAGAGTGCCCCGATTTAACTTTGACAGCGAAATATCTCGAAAACCGAATTTTAACGAAAACAATGTTTTAAAGAAAAGCTGTAGAGTTCTGAGGCACACGTTCGATATCAATCTTGTCTCAAAAATCAAATAAAAGAATTAAATACTTTTTATTCTCATTGGCTTTTTTCAATTTGACTTTTCTGTTTTCTAGATACTTAATTTGAAGATTAACCTTCGCACGGCGAGTAAAGAATAGAAACTATGGAAATGACTGATAAAACTTATAACGTTTACGGTGCAGGGGAGGGATACCCCAGTACCGGCGCAGCCACGGGTTGTAAAGCGGGCCCCATTGCGTGGTCATTGAGCAACCGTGGCAGTCCGGGGGTGGACCATCAGGCCCCCGGACGCGCTCAAGCGTCTGGTGAAGAAGTCAAGCGACCAGTGAGGTCCCGGGGCCGAGGAAGCAGCGACCAGTGAGGTCCCGGGGCCCGGCAAGCGGCGACCGAGGAGAGAGGTCCGACGACGGTATGGCGTCGTGCACCTCCTCTTCGACGATCAAGAGCGCGCCTGGTAGGCGTGCAAGTAGGAGAACTATTGGGCAGGCAGACCGCGGAAGGATGATTGGGAGGGCGGTGCACCGTGGCGTCTCGCAGGTACTGGGCCCGTTGCTGTGGAACATCGCGTACGACACGTTACTTCGGACGCCGATGCCCCCGAACTCGGCGCTGACGTGCTACGCCGACGACACGTTGGTGCTAGTATGGGAATCGATATGGGGCAGGATCGTCCGTCTGGCGGAACTGGCGGTGGCCGGCGCGGTGGACGCGATCAAAGGGCTGGGGCTGGATGTATCCCCCGAGAAGTTCGAGGAGATGTGGTTTTGCCGGAGGGCCGATTACGGGACGCCTCCGGCGGACTATCGCCTGAGGTTGGCGGGGGCAGAGATCCGGGTCGGGACCAGTATGAGATACTTGGGCCTGACTCTCGATAGTCACTGGACGTTCGGCGCCCACTTCGAGCGTCTTATACCGTCTTATATCGAGGCGACGGCGAACGCCCTGGGACGTCTGCTATCTCGGCTGGGCCGGTCCGGTGTCGAAGTGCGTAGGCTGTACACCGGCGTGGTGCGAGCAAAGCTCCTCTACGGAGCTCCGATATGGCCAGGGATCGGGAGGCTGCATAGGTGGGTGATGCTTGCACCGTTTCAGCGGCGGCAGCTGCGACAGTGACCTTGCTCGTTGACCTTCCGCTGTTCGAGCTGCCGGGTTCTCCCGGGCAGAGTTGCAGCGAGCAACGCGGATGCGGAGGCGTGAGCTCGGCGAGTACTGCTCAACAGATAGGCACGCTGGCCTTGACACAAGAGCTGGCGCGCCAGGGGTTGAGAGGGGTTGAGAGGGGTTGAGAGCCCTCGGGCGCGCTCCCCTGACCTATAGAGTGACGCAAGTTCTCCCGGGGCATGGATGCTTCGGCGAGTATATGCGCCGAATCGGAAAGAAGGCGACCGCGTGTTTGACCCGGCTAACATTGCCCGGCGTGGGCAGCGCTGCCACACTCTCTCATCGGGGAAATAGGGGTGTTGACCTTTCGCCACCGGCGATCTTTGAAGCGCTGTTGACGAGCGAGAGGGGCAGGATGGCCGTAACCTCCCTCTGCGAGCTAGCAATGCTGCGGAAGGAGGCGGCGGAGCGGGAGAGGGAGCGAGCCTTCCATCCCGGGAGAATTGGTCGACGAGGACGCGGAAGGTGAAGGTAAAGCTAGGCGCTGAACTTTCCAGCGCCCGGGAGGCACCAAACAGCTCGGTTGGGGATCCGGACTCGTGTCGCCGCAACGGTTCCCGGGCTCCCCTCGACACAGTAGAGACAGTCTTCGTGGAGATTTTAGTCAGTTGGAATCCGACACTACCACGCCGCCCTCCCCCCTAGAAGCAGCGGGTGACCGTGCGGATTTCCTCGAAAATATAAAAAAAAAAAAAAAAAGAAACGTCCATCTACGTATCTACAGATCGTTCACGATCCAGGGCTAATCAGAACGATTATCTGTATTGGTAAAGTCTGAGAATTCGACTTTTCGATTTTCGAAGAATTCGATTTTTTTTCTTTTTTTTTTTTTTTTTCTATTTTATTTTATTTTATTTTGGTTTTTACAATTTGTCCTGAAGGACATTTGATAAAATGTTATATCTCGTTGGTAAATAAAAAAAATAAAATAAAATAAAAATAAATATAGCATGTGCCAGTTTCGTGTTTTCTAAGTTATATCTTTTATGAGGTCTATTGGGTGTTTCCTTTTTAGTCTTCTTGCAATGTTCGTTGTGTTGCACGTTTCAGGGAAAAGAACGTGTATGAACGAAATAACGATACTCGACATAGTAGCATGTGGACTACAGTAAGACGATGTAACTTAATACGACACGCTTGAAGCTCAAGCCAAGACTTTATTTCCAAGAATTGGTGGAGATATGGACGTAAGCTAGACTGGATAAAAATCCGGACGCTAAAGTGGACTGAACAGATACTTCCGTATCTCATCCTTTCAGCGCACAGACATTGTCTTATTGCTCTACAGTTGAAGCAGACATGTGGGAGCGAGATATCTGTCTTTCTTAGACATTTCTTTCTTAGACATACGACTAGTGAATATGACTGAAGAAATTTCTATTTAAATTAATACAACGTAGCCAAAGATAAAGAGCACAGACGGCAGCACATGAAAAAATGTTAAATTCAAAATTCGTTAAAATTTACATTCTCCGTCTTTTGCTGTAGGCCCTTCGTCCAATTATCCCATCAGTTAACATAAAAATTTTACTTTTTTGCCGGCCGATTGTGGAATCGCGTCAGAGCCAGCCACTCGTAATATTCGTATCATAGCATTCGTAATTGTATTAGGAAAACTAATTAGGTTCATCATTTACAAATTCATATTTTTATAAACATAAATATGAGAAGTAAATTTTAAGAAACGATTCATCTACAGTATATATTGTATATGTTCAGACATTTTTTTTATTCAATTTTAAGATTCTACAGAATGCAGATAATATGAAAAAATATATATAATATCGAAAGCAGAGTACTTATTATGATACTTTGTAGGTGAAACAAATTTTTATTCTCATGAAATGCTAGCAAATTTCGCGTGAATGAGAGTTTCATTTAATTTAATCAATCCTGGCCGACCGTGAAGTAACCACCATTTAAAAAAAAAAGGCATCTATGGAAATCGATGCAAGCGGATACGTTCGGTCCGGTGCCATGCGCCTGTGCAAGAAGAAGCGCGGGTCAATGCAATTCAATACGAAAGCAATAAAAAGGCAGAATCGGCAAAAATTTCTCATTTTTTCTTCAGTGGAAAGTCGTATAAACCGTAAAGCGCGTAATGTAAGCCGCAATCCGACAAATGTGCACGCTTGCAAAATTCTAATTTACATAACGGCTGGCATACGAAATGCGGGAGGCGATGAAGTAATTACTTTACTCGAGACAAAGGAGGATCTCCGTGACGTTGGCAGTGTGTTTCATCACTGTCCTTAGTTCGCGAATTGGACCGACTTTGGACAAACTTCGTGAGAATATTTCTGTTTATTTTCTAATTAGCAACATTATGAGAGAATATTCTAACGTGCGAAACATTAATATCATACTGTAGTTTCTGGCTATCGAATTAAGATCGCATACAGAAGTTTCATTTCTCTAATTACAATATATCGTGCAGAGGAGAGTCGCGCAGTATCGACTGTTACAGACAACGAACTAAAATTAGTTCTGGCTGTTTCACCAAATATTAGCACTTTTATTTGAATAAACAAACAAATATAACAATTCTGTGTAACGTACATAGAGATATGAAGATGGAGTGTACGCGAGCGAGCTAAGAAAGCGATATAGGAATAGAAAGAAAAAATCGTAAGACGAAGTGTATTGCACAACTGTCTCCTAAATCATAAAAATCCAAACATTCATGTAGTATATATAATGTAAAAAATGTACAGAATATCCGAAGTATAATGCTCTTTATAATATTTAGTGGCTGAAAGTATTTTTAGTTTCGTTCATAAGAAAGTGAATTTGCATAAAAATACAAGTATATTAAATGTAAATGCTATAACAAATACAATACCGCGAAAATACTCTCTATAATCATATATACATTATATATATACATATATATTCATATATATATTATTTATTTTATTACTATATTTTATCGAAAAATATCTTTACATTCTACCGAATCGCCTACGTACTGATTTTTCATTATTACATTACGCTCTCTGAGGGCAAACATTCAGAATATTGATTAAAACGCCGACGCAAAGCACCATATATGGAATATGATAAAAAGAATATGAGCTGTAAAGAGCGAATGGTAGAAAAATAAATTATTAACAAAATTGTGTATGACATCAGAGAAGTTAAAAACGTTTATTATTAAAATTCTCTCGTGCGTTTTAACTTTGTTAAAAATATAGGAAATATCGGAGGTTTCGACAGGTTTTAATACAGTGGATAACTGACTCTTTATGCTTTTTGATCCTATTTAATTAATTAATAAATCTTATTCAAACAAAGGGCGAACGTACAGAATCGATATTAATACCAATGAAAACATCACGACCAAATACGCCCGCAGGGAAACCTTGTAAAAAAAACCGTACAGCAAGAACCATAAAAGTTGCATCGAATTTATCTTCGGAACTAATTTATTGATCGGTTAGTTGCTTGTGTGAGTGTACTCGTCATGAGGTAATACCAATATTTTATGTTATAACGAGCCTTATCGGTAATAAAATTACAAAATAAAACATAATAAATAAATTTTATTGCAATTTAGTACCATATTATAACAGCCACACATACTTCCGTATTTACATTTTACGTACATACTTTTCAAAGTTTTCAAGGAGGTTGCAACAGTTAGCTAACTGCCTGATACGTATTGTACTTAATAGGTCCCCTGTGTTTTTGAGCGCTGTGTTGGTAATTAGTAGGTAAGTTTCACGAAGTAATACATTTACAGTTTCTATTCGTTTTATTGTAAAGCAAGAGATCGTATTCGTACGTCACGTTGTCGGGCAGAATTTTGCACGAGGTTAGCAGATCAGCATGCGCAATATCGTACGCCGAGTTCCATTGCAATTTTCGTCCCGTAATTTGTTTGGTAAATCAAAGAATTGTGGATTTAAAATCTTAAACATAAGGTTTTATATACATGTATGGGTTTGACAATGATAAACTAACAATAATAAAGATTCCAATATCAGCGCGTATTATTTTCAATGCAAATGAACGAACGCATTCTACATTTGCATTCGCTGAAACAGCTTAAAAATGGAAGGTAAATCGCGGGATATGGAAACTGATCGAATGGAATGTAATCAATCCTCCATTATAAGCAGATAATATCCGCTGGCAAGTGCAATGATCCTATACTGGTACGCGTTAAAAATAAATTGGCCTCGGTTTGCTCTTACTTTCGTTCTGCCTCGAATCGAATCGCTGCATTTCGTCTTTCTTAGAATCGAAATCGTCCACTTCCTCTTTGGATGCTTCCGCGAATCGACATTGCAATCTGTATTGGAAAAGCTTGTCTACGTCTCAAGCTGTTAGCTTTCTTTCTCGTGAAAAGCGGATTTTGATAAAGCTCTCACTGCTTATTTTAAAGTTCAGATTGCGATTTAGTTTAGTTCTAGTTTAGTTTTAGTTTAGTTTTAGTTTAGTTTACTTTACTTTACTTTACTTTACTTTACTTTACTTTACTTTACTTTAGTTTAGTTTAGTTTAGTTTAGTTTAGTTTAGTTTAACACCGAATTTATTGATAACACGATATTATACTGACATTATTATTCTGTTGGAAATAGTTCTTAAAATGTAGATATTGATAAATAGAGTAACATTAAAAACACTAGTTATTATTATTAAACAAATATATTATTAGTAATTATAGTAATACTAGTACACACACACACACACACACACACACACATGTATATGTACACATTATTACATTTTTAATATACCATTTTGCGAATGAAAAAGCTATTTACAAAAAAATACTCGTAATAAATAAAATCTTCGAAAATTTACCTAGAGATTTCATGGAATACATGTATACACACGCCCATCATTGCATTCTTAGTACACGGTTCTGCAAAGGCAAAACGCTATTTACAAAACGATATTCGTAGAAAATAAAATTATCAAAAATTCATCTACGCATTTCGTAGAATACATGTATACACACGCACACTGGTGCATTCTTAGTACACGATTTTGCAAAGGTAAAAGCTATTTGCAGAAAAATATTTGTAATAAATAAATTCTTCAAAAATTCATCTACGGATTTCATAGAACACATGTATACACACGCGCACTAGTGCATTCTTAGTACACGATTTTGCAAAGGTAAAAGCTATTTGCAGAAAAATATTCGTAATAAATAAAATCTTCAAAAATTTATCTAAATATTTCATAGAATAGTTCAATAAGAAGGAGTCGAATATACATTAAAATACGAAGTATTTCCTCCGTCGTTGATATCTAATTTGCTATCCCGTAGTCCCGTAATTGCCTCGACGCGCGTACCTGGCATTTTTCCCTTCGAATAAAATTTAAAGGCGAACAGCAATGGTGAACGTCGCGCGAAAAGCCAAAGAATGTAATCCATGTTACACGAAGTGATCGTGCAGGAAACGTACAGGATTTTGCGTGATCCCTTAGCTGTGTACGGAAAAACAAGTTCAGTTAACAGCTATTCCCGAGTATTGAAATCTAAAAGAATTCAGTTAGACATTCGATGCCATCATAACCACTCTTTAAATTCATAAGATAAATAAAAAATAACGTATAAATTTAATTTTATATCCTAATAAACAAGAAATATAGATATAGGTATGATATTTATGCAAATGAAATATGCAAAGTATGTCGGAAAGATATTTGATATATGTTTATGTTATCGAATATTATCTAGAATATTTTGTTCAGATTTGCAGTTATCAATTGACGACGTTTACATCTATTAAGATATATCCAACGTCTACCTATCTTTTAAAATATTCGTTTATAGAAAGAATTTCCCGTACATGTTTCTTCACTAAAAAGGGAACGCCCAATAGGCCTCATAAAAAATATAATCTAGCAAACACGATGTTGGCACCCTGCGAGGGTAGCTACCCTCAAGCTATATTTTATTTTTATCCTTTTTTTTTTACCAACAAGTTGTAATATTTTACCAAATATCCTTCTGGACAAATTGAAAAAACCAAAATAAAATAAGATAAAATAGAAAAAAAAAACATGTTTCTTGTTTGCCATACAATTTACGTTGCAGATTATGATGCTATGAATTTGATCAAATAGAACTGTCCTGATTCGAAACAAACCCACGGCACGTTATTTCTAACCAAACACTACAAATCGCAAAAAATGTATGATTTCATTTGGTCTGTATCATTTTATATATCTTGAACTATATATAATTTGATGAAATAAATAATTCATGCAATTACGTGATGATATGGAAGTATATCCTCTTACAGTACTTTTACAGGTTTTATTAAATTCTCTTAATCGATATTTCCGATACGGTTTCGAAATGAACGAACGCGCTAATTGTATGCAATTTACAAAGCAGAACTTTAAAGTCCACTCGTACGATTACCTGCCCGGTGAATTATTCTGTTATTTCATTCTGTTTGAAACGCGCGAGCCGAAAGAAAAAAAACATCGTCGACGGGAAAATCAAGTTTCTGCGATGTTTCCCTCCCTTTCTTCTCTGCGAATCACGATAATGTGTTATGAAACGCAACATCCAGTAAAGCCAGGAAAGGGAAAGCCAGGAAAGGGGAAGCCAGGGTAACCTTATCCGATACTATAATTTGAATTTGATTATTTGAATATTTTATTATTTGAATTTTTGATTATAAAATCGAAACGCAGTATCGAACGTGAAAGATTAAGCTGTAATCGGTTTGGATCGTTTGATCCTCCTTTTGAAAATGTGCCCCCGCGAGAAAGGAAATCATTACTTTGAAATTCTGTCAGTCGCCAGACTTTATTTGATTTTAATTTAGCATGCACTCATCGTGTCGTTCAGCTTGCAATTATTTTCGTACCGAGTGTGATAAAATACGTAACGTAATTGTAAAAGACGACGAATGCTCTCGAGAGACTAAAGGCGTAGGATGGAACTAAGTTTTCGAACATAGTCTTCTTCTTTTTTTTTCTTTTTCTTTTTTTTTCTATTTTATTTTATTTTATTTTGGTTTTTTCAATTTGTCCCGAAGCATATTTGGTAAAGTATTATTTATGATGTTTTAGTGATTAGGGAAAAAAAAGGAAATATAGCCTGTGGGTAGCTACCCTTAGCGGGGTGCCATCTCCGTGTTTGCCAGGTTATAAAGTTTATGGAACATACAGTGGCTTACAAAAATGGATTTATGAATACATTACGTGTTATACGAAATTTTTTGAAATTTAGTCAGCCCTGAAAGAAGATAAATCTTTTCTAAATTATCCGATTTTAAGAGAAGAGGATATTTCCTTCATTTCATACTTTCATTTCATACTTTCATTTCAGACTTTCATAAATTATATTTATACTCTTTCCTACGAACTGAAAATATCTCAAAGCTTTAAAATCTCACATTTCTTCTTCCATGTTATCTCGAGATATAGTATGACGTAAATAAAGTCGTGGAGCTTTACGTGCAACTAATTGCGTTGATCGTATTCGTATTTTACTTATTTATACATATGAACGTTTTTAAATTAACGTAGAAACCAGCGCAACCTTTATGATAATATAAATATACTTTTTTTCAGTAATAACGTGATAGACTTTCCTGAATTATAAATTAAATTATTTAATTATAAGTAATATTTAATATATATTTATTACTATTTTAATAAAATTATGACTTTCAATGCCGAGTTGCTCAACATCGAAATACATTCTCATTTTTGATCGTGTTCAAAGTATAACTCGTACTTCGTTATTCGAGATATTTCAATATCTCGTTATACGTTAAACGTAACATTTTCAACATTTCAGCTTTATAATTTTACATTGAAATATACTAAATAGAGTAATAAAAAGCGTTCTATATTTCACTTAACAGAGTAATAAAAGTCGATGCATCATATAAATGCACGTCTGTACGTCTTAATAGTCCCTGCATTCTGCAAAGTTCATGCATCACATACTATTCATCATGTCCGAGCAATTACTTCCTGCTTATATCTTACCCATCGATCCTTTCGATAGAAGAATGTTTGATATCAAAGAGCTACCTATATTCGGTATAATTAAGCAATTAAATAGAAAATTCTATTACAATTTAACGAAAAAAAAAAAATACAGAAAAATAAATACAAAATTATAAAGATACGAGAGACAAGCTAGGATAATTCAACCAATTCTGCCTCGAAGAATAGATCGATCGAGGATAATTGATAGGCACGTCACGGTCTCTACGTTTCTTCTTAACAATCTATCTATTTAAGGTGCAGTGAGATGAAAGTCTATGTACTCGTACAATGATTTATGAAAGTACTGAAATATTTATCACAGACGATTTCGACTACGTTGTATCTACAAATATTGTTGTACAAAAGTTTTGAAAATTAATGTTGCAATATAATACTACAATTGTAAATGAAAAATATATAGGTATGTGAGTTACAAGAAATTTATTGTTAACACACATATTTAGGTTAAAAAATTGAGCACAGCACGAGCAGTTGTTTAAACGTAATATTTACGTGTCGCCGCGCCAAACAGCGAAGCTTATTAACAATATGAATAATTGACCGCACGAACATATCAATGTACCATTTGCGAAGTGCACGTTTGCAATTGTCTTGTAGCTTCTATGTAGGTATGTTTCAAATTTTACCAACAATGGTATCATGACTGTAATCATTTATGTTTCAATGTTTCGTTATAGTATTGTAATATTTTATAACAAACATCAGCGTAAGAAGTATTTGTATAGTAATTAATTTCAGCAAAACTATCGTAGAACATCGTTTATTAATAAGAAATATAACGGATTCGATATTGAACATATTCTTACAAGCCTTTAAAATAATTATCATAACAGAAAGAGCGATGTATCTATGTATTCTGTGAAAATGTTAACAAATATTTAAAAAATTCTACAAACATGTACGTAATAAATATTACCTTGTATTTGAGCAAACGAAATTTATTAATTTTAGCTTCGTTCCGTTAAAATTAATTAATTTTTACTACGGCGGCTTTAAACCATAACAAAATCGAAAGAGAAACCCACCAAATAATAAAATAATTTTACCGGAATAAAGCCAAAATTAATAAATTTTAAATGTTGGCTTTATTCCGCTAAAATTAATTAATTTTAAATGCTAGCTTTATTCCGCTAAAATTAATTGATTGTAACTTTATTCCGGTAAAATTATTTTATTATTTAGTCAGTTTGTCCTTCGATTTTGTTACGGTTTAAAACCGCCGTAGTATTGAATTTATCAAATTAAAAAGGACTTATAATAATAATCTGAAATATCTTTTCGTTCTTCTTATGTAAGCTCTTTGAATTATTTCTTGACCTGAATCGGATGCAAGATAACAATCCAAAGCAATAATACTATTGATACGTAAGCGTTCAACTTGTTAGGAAACATTTAAAACCACCTACGCAATAGTTAAACAAAAGACGTTATTGGAAATATACGAGACCGCTTGAAAGAAAAAATACCTATATTTCCAGGAACCCATATTTTACAAAGAAATGATTTAGAGAGAGAGAGAGCTCTTTTCGAAGAACGGAAAAATATTTCGCGTATTTATTCGTCAATTTGATAAATTCAATGCCAGTTTTTAGATATTTTTTAATATTTTCACAAGGAACATAGATATCTTATGTTCTGTTTTCTGGAAATTATTGTGCAGACTCCTAAAACTATATACATATTTTTTTAGTTATTAAAATTTCCTTAATAAGCGATATTCTACATTTTCTTTTCAAATCAATTACTGTACAAATATTTTTTACTTTGGCTGTATTCCATTCGCTTCCTACGTTCGATTGCACGTGTAGTATTGCCTTTGATATCCTTTACATGTCACTACGTCTAAAGTAAAGGAAGAGCAGAATACAAACAGGAAGAATATTTTCGCTTCTCGATTCGTTCCGTTCATTCTTTTTCATATTCTTTCGTAATACGGTGCAAATGAAGCGTGTTTTTTGCGTAGCAGTCAATATTTTCAACTCGTTTAAAATCGTCAAAGGATGGAAAATCGAGAGATAGCCGTGTGACCAACAATTAGCAAATGCAGCGTTAGCAGCTGCTGGTTCGCCTATGACAGCATTGATCGAAGAACCAGACGGTATCGATAAGGTTCACTCTTCATGGAAAAATTACACAATGCAGGGAAACTCGTTACAAAGATTATGCATGATCAGACTGAATGAAGAAATTTTTTATTGGAAGAATCGAGGGAGCTAAAGTAGTGGGCACAGTAGCCAACTCCTCTAAAAAGCAATTGTAAAACTCAATCCAGTTCAGTTTCGATATCCAGACAATCTTTGAACTGTTAATCAAACGACCGCCCTTCCGGACGAAGCAGTCATCCGATAACAGGACACGATATCAAGTATACATCAAAGTAACAGGCCAAATTAGGTTCAAATGAATGTAGGCTTCGCCGCTGTTAGGTTGAAATATTTTCTTAAATAATTGGAAGCAAATTACGTGAGGTCTTTCATAAAGAAGTTAAACAGACTTTATCTGTATCAGTGAAATTGGGTTCAGTGGAGAAGACTAAGCCAAGATACTGATATATTACGTCTTTTTGCGTGAGGAGGGGAACATGCTGTGTTACGCATGCCCAGTGTGACCCGCGCCGCTGGGTTATGTGGGGGACTCGGGCGGATGTGTTGCCATACCCCCACTAAAAACCTCTCCCTCCTACTTCCACTGCTTCAAGGGCGGACAAACCCCGGTAATACCTGTCGGCATTCATCAGGGTCGTCCTTCCTTTCATGCCCCATTGTATCTTCTTCTTCGGGCAGTTGCTACTCGTGTCATACTCTTAGCTAGTTCAAATACTGGGCTGATGTAAAAAAAAAAAAACCAAACACCACACACGGAGTTCCCAAGCGGTCACCCATCTTAGTACTATCCATCCGTGCTGCCCAGCGCGTTGCTTAAAACTTTCGTGATCGGACAGGAACGAGAGTGCTTTTTTTTTTTTTTTTTTTATAACGTTTATTGTCCAAGAAGATGAGTATTACATGTGTATGTTATTCACAATAAACAATGAATTTCGGTTGTAGGGTGGATTAGGCAAAAGTACCGATACGCGTCGGTACGACGTAGCCATGGTCTAATATGTGTCGTGGGTTTTCGGTTTTTGCGTTTATTTTTTTGTTTTTTTTGGGTTTAAGTCGCATTGGTGCGTGATTTTTGTGTATTCTTGTGTGGAACGAGAGTGCACTTATCGCGGTTTGGGCGTTGGCCACTGATAAATTGCATCCGAAAGCAAGAAGGAACTGCAAACTAAACAAAAGACGATTCCTATGAAATTACTCCCTGGTCTCAAAGCCAGATATATTGTCAATTTGCCATTTAACAATAGCTGCTATTGCTCACCAATTTTACTAATACAGTCATGATGATCCTATCTCGTTACAGCGTACATGAAATTTCAAAATGTTTCATATGACACACGTACCTAATACATACATTAAAGGTGTCTATGAACATTCAAATACTTTCACTATACACACCTGATGAAGACAAACGAGAAAAGTGTCATGAATTTGTATTGAGGGAAGTTAATGATCGTTCCTCCACCCTGATACGGACTTCCATTGCGCGAATTCTGTCGGCTGATCTTTTTAAATTTCAATCAAGATGTTCGCCGGCCGACTGTACGAGCCATTCACTCGTCACTGCCGGTGACAGCATTCGTTTCTTGCGTGACGTGTTATCGATCGCGAATTTTAGGTAGTTCTTGCGCTGGAAGTCTGCGGTTAACACGTATAGTTTCTTTCGCAAGCAATTATTAAGACATTAAGCCTCGTTGCAGCATGCAAGGATGCACTTTAAGAAAATTTTCGTAAGGAACTTTATGATAATTGAAGAAATAATACGTACATATATCAGCAGTTCTAAATTTCTGATATATGAAAGACAGTGGGGTGAATAATTTGTGCGATACACTATACAAGTCATTTATGAATAAAAATTGTATTATCGAAAAATTTATTTTGAATGTTAACGTATGTGATAAGTTTAATTTTGAGCGATTATGCTAGGAGCAATGTGGTAAGGTTGAAGATTGAATGTATCGATCGTAGTAAATTGCTACCTATTGTATACATTATATTTTATACTTCTTTTTGATGGTACGTATTTATAAAAAGGCTGAACTCCTCTTAAATGGCATAAAAATGAATATAGACAGTTATTTTTATGATTTCTTTCTATTAAAATTACGCAACTGATATACGTAACGTTATGCAATATCACGTAACTGATGATAGAAATTGTTTACTTCCTTTTCACAAACCTTTGACAGTATTCCAATTTAAATATGATGTTCCATCAAAGAGAAACTACGATTTTAACGCAATTAATTAAATAATAAACCAGATGTAGATGCTTTTTTGAATAAAAATAGTATAACGATAAAAAAAAAAAAGATCTTAATATATAATAATAAAATTTCTTTGAATTTTTCGAAATATTCGATAACTCATTGAAATAATACACTTGTGTAGCTTGTATGATCTCGTAAAATTTTGTGCAGCCCTAATCAATAAACATTTCGTAGGATCATTCACAGAATTGCTTTTATGAAATTGTGCTTGAATTATGCCATGTGTAAAACCGGATGTTTAATTAAATCCTAACTTCAAACAGTACGTAATTCTGGGCCGTAATTTATATGCATATATTCTGATATATTTGATGATGTATTAAGTGAAGTACCATTTTAATTTTCAATATCAAACTCATTTTTAAAATCAATTTAATTTCACGATACAAAAATTGGAATAACAAAAATTGTGTAATCACTTCGATGTATTTCAACTGAAATGCAATACTTGCCTTTCGTGTATGTATAAGATCTAATATTATCTTTTAAAAGGGTGAACAATTGTTTCCTTGAAACGTTGAGTTTAGTATTTCGTAATTCATAATAAGACAATTATTTTTCTATCACGAAAACGCAACCAACTCTTGTTAACAGGCTAATATTTAAAAAGGTAATAAAACAATATTTGATGCAACAGAATACTCGTTGTGAGTTTATGAGATCATTCTGATCTTCTAGTATATACAAATGTCCCAAGGGTTTATTTAAATTCCGATCCGTTAAATTTGCATTGTACTATTAAGTAAAGCAAGTGGCACATTAGCGATATTTAGATAAATGATCTCGTACTTCCTGTTATTTCAGGGCTAAAAGAAATTGGCTTCCGTAATTTCATTTACAAACACGAGAGACGAAAGGAATTTGTCCCGCTGTCGGTGTATCTATGCTATTAATCACACGGTTAAATCCCCGGATTTAATCCAAATGTGCTTAAAAGTGAAACTTCTCTATTAATATCTCCGTGGAATTTTATTTTTAGCTCTTTTCTTTTGCTGTAAATCTAACGGATAAATCGATTACTTTGATCTTAAAATTCTGCGAATAAATTGTTTAAAGTCAAAATATATGGACATTACGTCCGATCAAAAATGTTATGAAAATTATAATTATGGGTTGTTCAGAAAATTTACAGCGAAAGTTAAAAAAGTAAAAAAAGAAGTTAAACGAATAATATATGCACCGATTGAGTAATATATTATAGATGACTTTTAATATTTATAATTTCATGAGTCTTCCTTGAAAAATTGTTCGCCTTTTTCGGGAATAAATAATAATTTTTATAGACTTCTAAAGTATCTCGTTTCTCACCGTCGTTTTTTGACTAAGCTTGCTACGTAAATGCTACGATAAATAATAATGAGATTATACTATATTGAACGAATGAAACAGCTAAACAGCAACGATGGACAGCTAAGAAGTAAGAATTTCTTTAACATCGTCTGTCACTAAAAGAAAGAAACCAGTTTTATTAGCGAATTTTGGATATTTCTCCTCGATTCTCTTTCGTATTCAGTTCGAAATAACATTTGTTCGAGCATTTCGTTATTTAATGGAAGTTCACAACAAAGACGCTACGATGGTTTCGAACAATACGAAATAGAATTCGAAATGTAAATGAATATATTTACGTAAGTAGATAAGCATGTAGGTGTGTGTAAGCAACTTTGTAGTATAATATATTCAAATAATGTCAAAGCTATTCTCTGTTATTTAACTATAACAAAATGAAGTATAATAGAAAGTGCAAATTGTACCTTGCAATACAGATTTTTAAAATAAAACGAAGAGCATAATTGAAGGTGATCTCCTTTGTTCTATCGTACTCTCGACCTTTATTCTTACAATTTAAATTACACGATTCATTAAATCATATAACGACGTACATTTTCCTCGCTTTCTCAAACAGTTCATGTCCTTGGTATTTTACAAAGTAGCGTAAAATAGACTCTTTTTTTACCAGATAATTATGAAAATATAATACAATAACTGTTTTATTATAATTTATACAGGCATATACTTTTAAATAATAGAAATGTAATTTTTCTTAGCAACATTAGCGAATCCTTGCTATAATAACTTCAGCGTGAAGATCCGTTTGATACCTTTCATTTAACACCCTTTAATACGTTTTATTCAAATTTCATTGACTGTTCGTTAAATATACCTGTAACGACTAATGATAATACATATTATGCGAGTTAATTAATGCACGATCGCTTGTATCTCGAGTACGAAAACAATTATTCAAATGAAATGAAAACAAAAGATAAAGTATAATATAATAAATAATGCAATAACACTGTATAATGAAGACGAATAAAATCATAATTTATTGACTACAAACTTTCAATATAATCATCGTTAACATTGATACGTTTTTGACGCGTAACAAATTTTTTTTATTCCGTCAGCGGAATTCTGCTGGCCTATTTTTGATGAAAGATTTCACAGCTGTCTTCTCCCCATCGTCGGGCTTCAAATGAATACCCTTCGATATCTTATTTAATTTCAGGCAAGGAATGGAAATTCGATGAATTTTTGTACGTATAACAGACAGTTGAGATCGGGTTGTCAGTTCACATCAGATATGGTTTTTCGATCGGTTCAGAATCTTTGCCGAATTAATAATAACCGAAAATAGCTTTCGCACAGTGCCGTATCTTCTGAAAATTCAACTGTCACGCGTATGATTACTTCCTTTATTTGTTCGTTCGTTCCGATATTTGTAGTTAGGAAAAATGAATTTAAATATTATTATCGGCGTCGTAGAAAGACAATCAACAGAGGAAATTGGTTATTTCTTATCGTAAAAGATCAAATGAGTTTGTATCGAATTCTCATGTCTCAACCAAGAAGAGATGAAATAAGAGTTTTTAATTATTTCCGGATGTCAATATTTTGATAATCTGTTAAAAAGAGTGGAAAAAGATTTAACAGAAGAGAACACAACTATGAGAACAAGCATCGGTTCCGAAGAGAGATTGATGATATGTTTGAGGTAAGTAAGTTTTATTAAATTTTATACTTAGTTTTATAATTAACTATAATGGCGATGTATTGATGATTTAATCAATGCAGACTGTTATCTTTATAAGGTTTTTATTCATAAAATTCATTTGGTGGTCTGGAAGCCAACCAGCCAATTTCGACTTGTTGGCAACGTCGTTCTAATCGAATCTTCCGAACGAAATTGATTGAACATAAAATATAGTCAAAATTGAACTGACTAAACTTTACTACGTGGCGAAGTTTACTCAACTGAGCAAACTCGGTGATGCGCTTTAATTTCTAATCTCACTAGTGATTTCCATGAAAGGCTCTTACAAACAATCAAAAAACACTTCCTGCAACAAATCCACCGCTCACTCAAATCATACCTAAGCAACTTTACAGTAAAAATAAAAGATGTATATTCTGAATTAAAAAAACATCAAGGCATCAAACACATTGTTACGACCTTTCCCGGCGAGAGCCGGTCGTGGGGGAACGCGTCAGCGAGAGGGGTAACTACGATTCTACTAATCGATGCTGCGAAATGGTCGCTCCCCGTGCGGTTCCGGTAGAACCGGGGTGGCTCAATGAATGCAGCTGTGTTCTACATTCACATGCTTCTACACATATTCTACTCTCAACTGTAGAATACAGTTGCATTCATATATATATATATATATATATATATATATATATATATATATATATATATATATATATAACTTATAAGTATATATAAGTATATATGTATATATATAAGTGTTAATCTCATATAAATATAAATATAAATATATATATATATATATATATATATTTTTATATCAGATTAATACTTACAGCTTATACAGAAAGTATTGGTTTTAATCGTATCGGAAGTTACCGATAGAATGTTCGAGTGAGACCTTGTAAAATGTTACTTTTCGGAATGACAGTTCGCTTTAGACTGACTATCTTAGACCGATTCTTTGTTTTTCGGGAAGACAATACCCACCACCCTAGGATTACGACACCGCACGCGCCAATGATCACGTAGGCCGATTTCTTTATAAAAACGAACAAATCGCAATCGATCTTTCTGGAAGTCGCGGCCAAGTGGCAACCAGACGCTCGTCGATACATTGTATGTTCATTGTATACCCGCCGGGAATGTAATACGGGAGACCCCGGGCGATGGTTAAAAATATGATTCGTAATGAATTCGCGGCGCAAAAACATCCTACGTGGCGAAACGACCGTTTCTGCAGTAACCATAAATGTGGGTCGTAGAGATTATTGAAGGTGCAGAGACACGTGGATGCCCGCTTGGCCCGGGCGCATGGCGCGCGGCGAGGCAAAATCCCACTCGACGTTACGCCCACCACAGAAAATAAATTAAAAGTCTACAATACAATGGTAAAATCAATTTGGACGTACTGAATACCACTATGGGGGACAGCAGCAATAAGCCACATGGATAAACCAGAATTTCTACAATCCCAGATACTGAGAACAATAGTCAACGCCCCATGGTATGTCAGAAACGAGGATATACGCAGAATTAAAAATACCAACGGTGAAGGAGAACATTTTGGCAGGTATGCAGTAAAATACAAAAGACGAACGACAACACCTCGAAACCAGCGGGCTGCTGAAGCGAGCAAAATTCTCACAGAAAGAAGACTAAAAAGAACTGACCTCGCTGAAGAAATAAAATAATCAAACTCGTATTCCGCTGGAGGTAGCCACCCACATGTTATTTAGCAGTTAAATTAAGAAAATTTACCAAATGTCTAGCTCGACAAATTGTAAAATACAAATTAAATAATAAAAAGAAGAAACTAATGATTGACTTCCGACCTTAACTCGAAAAAGCTAAAACTGTTGTTCTGCTCTCACCCGAGATCACGTCAACGAAATAATACACACGATGGAAAATAAACAATACTGTACAGCCGTATTCCTGGACATAGAGAAAGCATTCGACAAAATAAACCACGAAAGCCAACTACACTCAAAGAATAATTCCTGGAACAAGTATACCAAATAATAAAATCATACATAAGCTTACAGAACCTTTACAATAGAAGTAAAGAACGCACATTCCGATGTCAGACATCAAAGCAGGGGTTCCGCAATGAAGCGTCCTAGGGATCGTACACGCTACATACACGGCCAACATACCAACAACTACCAATAGCAAAATATTGAGATTCGCGGACGACACAGCCGTACTAATCAGGCATATTAACCCTGTAACAGCAGCCAAATTGCTACAAAAACAGAAAATTAGATACAAGACAAACGAATTAAAGCTAACCCTAACGAACGCAATCACGTCACATTCATATCACGCTGAGAAAATAGATAACAGCTTCCCGAACGGCACGCAAATAACGCCAACAAGACAAGTCAGCATATCAAATCAATAGTAGACGAAATGCAGGCAGCAAGAAGACAAATGGGCAAATGTTAACAAGCCGAAAATCCAAATTGAGCACAGAAAACAAACTAAAAATATACAAAATAATCATAAAACCAATCTGGACAAAATCTAAACAAAATCGAAACAATTCAAGCCAAAATCCTTAGAACAATAGTAAACGCCCCGTGGTACGTTAGAAACGAGGACATACGGAAAGACCTTGGAAATACCAACGGTCAAGGAGGAGATTTCAGGTGGCAGCTGAAACGTGCAACACAACGAACATCGCAAGAAGAGTAAAAAGGAAACACCCAATAGACCTCATACAAGATATAACTTATTTATTTTTATTTTATTTTTTTATTACCAATGAGATATAACACTTTACCAAATGTCCTTCCGGACAAATTGTAAAAAGCAAAATAAACTATTAAAAAAAAAGAAAAAAAAAAGACCGTGAGGAAGACCGGGAGTGCTCGATATCACTAATTGGCTTGCTCGCCTAAAAAACGAGGATGAATCAGGAATCCCTCCTTTCTGGAACGCGAGCGAAGTGATTCGAGGAGTGGTCGAACGTGGCGGCCTCTCCGGTTACTGTGAAATGATTCCTCCGAGTCTCGATAATTGCCCCTGGTACTTGACACCAGTCGAGATCCCTTGGAATTCTTAATTTATGGCGCGAATACGTATGGCAAGAAAGAAATCGACCTTTCTATGCGTGAAGTGTCAGCTTATATAATCGCCGAGAGACTTTAACACCGGATTAAACAGCACAGCGAACAGATCGCTAACAAAATTAATTTAGTAATGCAACATGTAATTCATCTTTTAAATATTTTTTGATTACCTGTACGAAACACGTACTTGCATTAAATATTTTGTAGCTTTTACGTAAATTATTGGTTTTCTCTTATATTCATTATTGCATGATAATCCCCATAAAATTCAAAGCATTACGTATTCTATACTTGATATATTGTTAACATCAAGATCTGTATTGATTGTATGTGAAGTTTGACCTACATACCTTGATGGCTGAATATCGTGCATTCTACTTATTAAATAAATAATTATTGAAAGAGTACGTACGTACTCGTATAATCTGTACAGAATGCATCACAGCTTGTTTAAAATTATATTCTCGAATAATTAACAAAACAGTGGATGTTAATTGAAGTAAAGAAAGAAAGTGCGGAAGGGATTATCTACTTTCTAGGTAAGCATAATAGATTAACAATTAACAAACAATTCAGGATGCAGGAAATCCTATTATAATAAAATACATGGCTATTCAGTGAAAACATTATAAATATTTATTATTATATGTTTAAGATGACTATTCATGCTGTATATTAATCATTTTTTAAATATACAGAGTGTCTAGAAATTTCTGTCATTTGAAATAACTACCAAACGCGAGAGTAAATAACACGAAGAGGTGTTTTTTAAGCTTTTTTTTACGTGGATTATAATAAATATAAAAATTCCAGTTAAAAATTTTCACGTCGCGTTTTTTAAATGGAACATCGTATTTTTGTTCTCGTACGATGAAAGGGCCGAGGACGAATTCGATGCCCTGTTTTCAAGTGGTATTTAATTAACGCAACGTCGCAACAGAGGAAATGTCGAAACACACAAGGGCTGAGTTTTTTGTTTCTCTATTTTTTCACTTCACATCGCACGTTCGAAATTCGCATATCGGTTGAAACGCTGCAGCACTCTGTTTGAAAATGGAGAACAACCATTTGTTTCGATACACCTACGCGTGTGACACCATACGCGAAAAGCATTGTCTACGAAACAGGACCAACAGCTCTTGAAAATAGGAAGAATCGAATTACTGATACACATGCAAGTGTAGTAGAACAAATGGTTGAAAAATTTGTCCGTTTCAACGATACTTTTTCTATAGCGACGTTGCATCAATTCAAAATTATTTGTCAGTAGCGTTTTGAATTTTTCTTTTTTTTTTTTTACTCTGTTATGACATGCGAATTAAAATGTGATATCCCATCTAAAAGATGCAAAGCGACCTTCGACTGGCTTTGAAAATTTTTAACTTTAACATTTTACATTTTTACACTTCTTATTACTATTTTATTTTATTTAATTTTATTTTTAATATTTTTTTTTCCACTTATTACATTTCTCCGTATCATCTATCGTTTGGCAGTTATTTCCAATTGCAGATATTTGTACAGACGCTACATATTTGGTGTAAACATTTGGCAATCTCTGTGTACATTTTCACATTCGTCTCGATCAATATAATCACGATAATTGCGTCTCATTGGTGTATTAATGACATTTCAGTGTTTTATATAGGATACAGAATGTATGCGAAAATGGATTGATAAATAACGCTCACGCGTCACGTAGCTCGAGGACAAAAATAGATGCAATGGTACCGGTAAACCGGGAGCTTGTAGCTTCATTCCTCCCCTATACCATACCAAAAATCAATAACTGTACATGACGCAATTACAGATACCGTTTATGGGGAAGTTGAATATTGACACGATGTCAACGAGACTCAAGCAACGTGCAATAATCGATTTAATAACGAGAAACGTTATAACCGTTATATTATAATATTATTACCGAATCGATAATGAATAGCCGAGAGCAGCAGTTCTGTATTTACGCCTTACCTTCAGCTGCCGAACATATGAATTAATGGATTCAATATAGTTTGTAAAATAGCAATTACCATAAAAGCTTATTCACACTATGGTGGATCATTCATTCACCGCACAAATTATTTGTTTTGCGTAGTACCGCATGACACACACATTTCATATGCGGGCGCACAGTAAAGTTAAATTATTAAATGAATTTACACAAGCCAAGTTCAATTACAATTGTATGTAACACCTTTTCCGAGGAATCAATTGCCAGTATCCTTCCTTAACAGAGTTGCCAACATGTTCAAAGCAAATTGGAAATCTCAAATTGCGCTCTGCCATGGTATTAGTTTAGAATATTGCCGTTATTATTTGAACTTAGTTAGTTAATTGGGAAGCGAGAAACTACAGGCAACTATAATCGAATTTCACTTAAGTGAATACGTTTAATTATCGCGTTGTATTTGGCGCCCCTTTCTCAAGATCGATTGGCGAATGTTTAAGGCATCTAATACCAACGGACAGAATGTAAATTTAATTCTAACAAAAGGGGAAGAATTAAGATTTATAATTATGCTTAAACATATTATAATATAAGGCATTCAATAATATTCAAATTGCGACTTCTAAACGGATTACAGATTTTTCCTGACAAAGTTCCACCGTTCCCTCGAAAGCCCGTCATAATTCCTTCGGGAACATCTCTTAAGCGTTTCAATGAAATTGTCGAGCACAGCACTCTTCTGGTCCCCAGCAAACTCAATTTCAATAGAACTACATTTAGCATTAATTATATGCGTAAGATGGGATTTATTCAAATCATGTCGTATAATAAATATTCACAAGATATATGTATACATTAAATATATTGTAATATCTGTTTTCAGCAGTTTCGCTACTTTTATATAAAACAATATAAAAATGTAAATGTATGTAAGGTGGTTGAAACGACATAGCGAGATCATAATATCGGTCAATAACTATTTAAATATTTTTGTGCTAAATATATTATAAAAAAAATATATATGTTTATATGTACTTGTATTAAATATTTGTAAATTCTATATACATTATTAGATTGATTGCAAACTTTACCGATGACCGTAATAGTCGTCTACGTCGGTTAAAACTAAATCATAGATATTTATGCAAATTTTTGTAAATTTCAATATTAAATTTTTGTAACTTACAGAATGAAATTTAAAAAATGTTGCATCTACTAAATATTATAAAATCTACTATGTTCTCAATGGAGTTTACAATAAAACTTTACCGTTGAACAACGATCGTCTAAATAAACATAAGTCTGGCGATGTAATTAAACCTGTGTTTTATTTTGAACTACTGATAACGATGAAACTTTTCATGTTGACGATGGTATAAAGAGATACGTGCATCCGCAAAACGAGCAAATGTAGGAAGCGAGTAAATAAATTTCAGAATTGTTAAATATGAAAATTACCGTTACACTGTGGATTTTATCCAACATCATGTATTCTGAACACGACTAAAGGATTAAAACCCCGACAGATATTTGTTTCGTCCGAAACAAATATATATATATATGTATATATATAGAGAGAGAGAGAGACAGAGTAACATAGATATGTATAGTAACATAATCTCTAAGCGACCTTCATCTCGTGAAGTTTATGCCTATCGAGATCGCAGGTTTTAGCAAACGTGGACGTTGAAACCAAAGAATATAAGGAAATATCTTCTATTGCAGTAATATCATTTATCCCTTACTTTCTCTTAGATTATCGTCTTTCACTTGCTTCGGCTAATTCATTACGAACGGTACTCGACTCGCTGACAAATTGAAAGCGATTACGTCTTCGGATCCTCTCGCGTGTCGTTTCAGATTTCAGGTTTAATTTTCGAAACTAAATTCCACTTCAGGATCTTCTTACGTTATATACATAACCCTATTTTATCATTAATTATTCGAGGCGATAGAAAGCAGAAATGTATGTAGTTGTTCGTGTGCTAAAATGGCCTTGTAAATTCTAAAAAAAAAAAAAAGAAAAAAGCCTTGGAAAAATGAAAAAACCTTTCTCAATACTGGCCGAATTTCATGTAAAATACTTTTCACGTTGTCACAGTTGAAAGAGATATTTTAGTAGACTTACTCGGATGGATCACCTAGCAGATTACTACACACATACGTTCATCCATATACACACACACATACGCTTCTACTATCGTGAAACATATTTTGCGTTAGTTAAAAACTACGCGTAGGAGAAGAAAACATTTTTCCACACAGTTGTTTGTAATACAATTTGGACGAGATATTTTGCAACGCAATATCCTTTACATGACGCTTTGTACGAGATAGCTCGCAGAGAAATATCGCTCATGTGGCGCTTTGAACGTGATATGTATGTTACACGTTTTTCACTAGAAAGAAAGATCTCGCAAATTCGAGGAACGAATCTCGCAGAATGATTCGCAGAAAAATTAATTTGTAAAATACTGCGTATTTATGAATATAAAAGAGCATCGGTTTCCACGAACAAGTAATCCTATTCCTTTGTCGTATGAAATAATTCAAAGCACGGTATTATGCATAATGGTACGTTACAATCGTTACAAAAGTACCTCGTTTTTTCTACGTAATTCATTCTCCTCACAACGTACGCAGTATTTTGTAGGATGGCATTTCTTTATCGTAGGAGCTATTTTCTTAGGGAAACATCGAGATTTAATGCAAAAGAGGAACTTTTTCTGAGATCTTTTTGTTTTGCGATAAAAATTTTCAACTGGTGTAAAATACTTCTTTAATGATCCAGAAATAATGTCTTCTTTTATCTCGCGAAAAGTTTTTCCATCTTCGTGACAAGAGAATATTACAAGACAATTAAATATCGTTATGTTAAGCAAATGTAGAAAATACTTCTCGTGCCATTTCATAAATTTACTTATGGTCAGATTCTCCCGTAAAATTTGATGAATTTCATTTGCTCCACTCATGTATGTGTTATAATCTAGAACGACATTTAGTTTCTGCCGGTATTGTCCCGTACCGTGATCGATATTAGTTGACATCACCAAGCGAGGAGAATGTACAGTAGCAAGGGTTGATACTAGCTTCTTGTCTTCCCACGCACAAAAAGCCACCGTTTCGCTATATCTGACTAGCATTTGTCCTTTTTTCAATTTTTTTATATCTCTTGCAATCGTCCCGTAACGTGGCATTTCCTTTCGTTTTAGACGTACAATACCGCAAACGTTAGTTCCATTTTTATGTAATATTTCGTACAAGGCAGGAGACGAATGGTAATTATTGAGGAACAGAGTTCTTCCTTGTTGAAGCAAATGTTTCGTTAAATGTAATACAATTGAACCGTAGGCATCAAGTGGTTTGGAATTCAAGTCACGTAGCAATTGTCCACTTCGAATTGTATACATAGCCAGTTTCACATTCAGCCAAAACAAAGGTTTTTAGTCCAAAAGTTGCTCGTTTGTTAGGAATATACTGGTTATATGGCAGTCTATCTTCCCATAGCATCACGCTTTCATTAACGACGATATTTCTTTCTGGCCGATACGCGCTTTGAAAGCGTAACGGTAATCTGTCGATAACAGGTTGTACTTTGTACGTTACATCGATGTCTTTTCCATTTATTTTTCTCATTATCCTCGTCGTTAAAATTTAAGAATCGCAGGATTCGCAAGAATTTGTCTCGTGACATAACGTTTCTTATAAATTGAAAGCTGTACATGGGATCGGTATTCCAATACATAGAGATCGTAGGTAAATGGACTATACACGTGTAAATAATAATAGGGATGGCGGAATACATATCAGTAACGGTAATATTATAAGGAACCCTGGAGAAACCATATTTCTCGAACGAAGCGAAGGAAATATCCCGCGTATTCGTTTATTAGTCAACGATATTGCGTCGACATATGTGTCTCTTTCGTGTTCCAAGCGATTAACAACATTTGAACCTGAGATATTTTGTTCAAAGCATCGCATGAATAATATACCGTGAGGTATTTCGTATAAAGCGTTATACGAAACGACATTGCGTTGTAAAATATTTCCTTCTCAAATACGAGAGGATTAAAAGGATAAACATAACAAATGGAATATTGAAACGACGAACAGAATAACAGAGACTGTTTACTTGGAGGTATAAAGTCTGATGAATTTGTTTTGTCCTTGTTTATCTTATCGATTTGAATTAAACGTAATTACCTTTACGTAATTATTATGAATACCTTGTACAGAAACCACTGTACGTTTCAAAAGTCTAAGAAATGAATTTTCGTTTGCAAATTTCACCTATAAATTAGTATACACAAGCAACTTGTACATGCAGATAGAGAAATTCCACTTATTTCCTTGCATTTTGTTTTAAGGATGAAAGGAAGAAAATGGCTGAACGTAATAATCCTTCTTTCATACCAATTTAATGTAAGAATCGTATCGTTGAATAAACACAAATACCTACAAATCGAAAAATTCTGTTTAAATGAATATGTATGTATACATGCATTTATAATCAAGTTCCATGAATTCGTATCCATGAATTGAAATTATTTTCATATATTCGAGAACAAAAGGACACGTATTTATACGTAACTATCGATACTATCGATTTATACGTAACTATATATAAGGAAAAAGTATGCTTGTTTCTTTCGTGAAATGCAGATATACACAATTACGTATAATTTCATGGTAAATAAATGTTTAAATAAATATTGCAGAGAGTAATTAGTCGATATACCAATAAGTATTTAAGTATTTATAAATATCGTGTACCAATAAGTATTTATATTTTATTTATTTCATATTTTTAATTTTCTCTTTACGTCAAAAGTTTTCTTCTCCTATCTCAATTATCCCAGAACTTTTCAGGTTTTTCGGCGAAAAACTTTATTGTATAATTTCTTGTGTCGACCAAAGAGTTACGGTCTTTATCATTAAGGGAATTTTGTAATGACCTGAATAGGGGAAAATTTGAGGGTCCAACGTCTGTTGAACACGGTGGGCGTGCTTCAACATCTTTTGTCGAGTAATCAAAGACGCGCAAAGCCACGCATTGTTCTGACGAAACTGAAACTTCTGGACGTTTTTGTTCAATTGCTGTCTCTAATTCGTCTCATTGCGAGCAATATCCTTCCGAATTTATCGTCTGGTCGTTTGTCGTCATAAACAGCGGATATATTGTTTCCTACTTGTGTAGCATTTTTGCCTTTTCGGTAAAAGAAAAGCATCAAATGCCTATAATGCACTTTGTTTCCTTCCATATTTAGATTTGAAACTAACAAAAATTAATGTATTCTAAGCAAGCCTTTTTCTAAAGATGCATCAAATATCACCTTTTACGATATGTACACAATTCATTTGTTTTCAATCATTCTGATATATTCAGACCTGTTTTAATGCCACCTACTGAACATCGGCACGAAATTTCCCAACAACCCAATGTATCACGTAATATATAATTTAAATATCTTTATAAAACAATCTCGTAACTCCTGTATATATTGCGTATGATGGAGGCAGACATAGTTTTGCTTCTTTCTCCTTTTTATAATTTATCACGTGTCTGATAAAATCTCATACGAATAGTTCATAGAAATAACTCAAATCTAATTTCTATATCACAATATCGAATCTTGATTCTGTAAGTATGATAATATAACCATAGTGTTCAAAGAATAGGAAATCAAAATATATGACTATTTCAGCTTGTTGAAACAGTTTAATAATATGTAAAAATACAATTTTATAGTTTACATGTACATCTATGTTTATATGTATGTAAGTACATATATACCATTGATCGTTTTAGATAATAAATGCTGTAAACATACTGTAAAATAAAAATAGGGATAAATAGAAGCTTTTTAAGTTTATGTAATATGTAAATAGCAAATCTGAAAGATCCTAAAAAGTGTATCAGAAAAAGTATAGAATCCAAAAATGACCAAATATTATTTCATTTTATAAGAGTTTTATTTGAAGAAGCTATTACATCTTTATATACTGTAACATTAAATTTGAATACAAGTTTATCTTAGGATAAGTTAAGTTAGTAATTTTGTTATATACGTACATAAAATAATACAAAATATATAAAACTAAATTCTATTTGTTTGTTGCTCATATTCTGGAAATATATAAGTGGAGTATAAACATATAAACATATTGTGGAGTTCTCTGATTTTAATACCACCCAATATCGATAAATGTTATATATATATATATATATATATATATATATATATATATGCAGTATCGAGGGAAAACCCTAAGAAATTGAGATCTACTTGACCATGGATTGTTCACGTCTCTGAAACTTGTGCGTGCCGGGCATACCGGAGTCATGCTATAAGGGGAGGCCGTTAATTAATTGAGAAGCGAGTATTGTCAGGTTGCCAAGGAGTGTGGTCAGCGTGAAAAAGAGCGTTGGAACCGTTGTAACGAGAGTAGCGAATGACAAATGGTGACTACGTGTATATAGATTGGCCGTACATCATACTTGATTTTGTGTTGACGTGAACGATATTAAAACCTACTAGCACTATACTCTCCCCCATTACATTACACGATATACACACGTGTACACACACACACACACACACACACACACACACACACACACACACACACACACACACACACACACACACACACACACACACACACACACACACACCATATCATATATCGTGTAATGTAAAACTTATATACTCCTCTCCGTACGTCTCTGTACCCCTCGGATCAATCTTTGTTTTTAAAGAGAGCTAATCATTTACTTCATACCTCTATTAAGTACACGCCCTTGCCCTGACCGTGACCGCGTCCCATTAATCTAGGGCATCCATAAATCTAGGGCACCCATAAATCTAGGGCACCCATATTCGGATTAAATCACAAATAATTATTTCTCAGCTTTATTATTTAAATACAGCTATAATAATAATAAAAAAAAAACTGGACTAAAGTATCGGGGACCTTTCCAAACATTTCAAAAGAAAAAGTCCAATGTCCTTTCATCTCCGACATATATGTATATATATATTAAAATGTCACACCTACTTTTATCATCAAGTGACATTAAAATCAGAAAATCGAGCAAAATGTCATAATCCACAATTATGCTTGTTTCATCTTTAGTTAAAAAACACAATGTATTGCGTTATCACATTCTCAGCAATTTCCGTATTATTAGCGAGAAGGGAGGTAGTATATTCAGGTAGATTACGAAAGGAACTAATATAATTGTGCTCGACAGAGATGTAACAGGTGCAACTACGCTGCGTGTTATTCATAACGAACAGTGCTTCGGCATCTCGAACATCTACACATCTTGATTTGCAAATAGCTATGCACAGTTGCAACAGATTTAATAAGGTCTCAGAACACTTAACTCGTCCTTCTACGTTTTACAACTTGCAAGATCTCTACGTTGAAAGATACATTATCAATTTGCCAATAAGTTACTTTCAAACACAAACTTATTATTTGTATATTAATTGTTGTTAATATTTTCTCTCATTATAGATATACTTATTATTTTTTTTTTTTGCATCGTAATAATTATTATTACGCGTTTTCTTATTATCTGAATGATATAATTTTATTACAATTATTAAGTTGTAAATACTGAATTTATTCAAAAATAATGAAGCAAAGATAATTGTTCAGAATCAATTAAATGTATGAAGCAAATTCAATACATTGTACATTATGCATCGCAACATTTCTTTCGTTACAAAAAAAAAAGTTATTAATTCATGAATTTAATTAGTACTGATTAGTATTTTCCTTCTCAACTATAAACGAGTTATATAAGACCTATGCTTAATGAAAGGATATATCTGTTACCCACATAAACTCGTTATTCTCAATAAATTGCAGACATTCGATATTTTATTAAGTTTCCTCATCCACTAGCAGCAAATCATCAATAATGAAAGTTCGTTATTGATCCAAGAATTGATATATCATAAAGAGTATGTGCGTATAGCAGCATCGAGAAAATGTTCAAAATCGTTTCTTTTTTCTTTTTTCTTTTTTCTTCGAAAACGAAGCGTCTTCGACTTGTTTTCTCACGATTGTATGAAATAGATACAATGGCTCATAAAAGTATTTTGCAACTACTATTTTTATGATAGAAAAGCCAAAAACCAATCTGAAAATATACATAAAAGGTATTTACAAACATATATTTAATAAAGATTAGCACACAGCATTAATAGCCTCCTTGGTATGCCTAGAAAAAATCTCAAAAGTGGTTCCAGTAAATATTTAGGCTTATTTCATACATATGGAAAATGTTTGATGAAATGTTAAATGACTGTTTAAATACTTTATTGATTTCTACAAAATATCTGCATACTTGTGTTAGGTGTTTTGTAATATCTATGTATATTTTCAGATTTGCTAAAAACTTTACCAATATAGCTATGACAATCGGATTTTGTTACAATACTAATGACATTTCAAAATGTTTCTTTCAAGACATATAGTATATTCATAAAAGGTGTCTTCTGCAAGAATATGAATACCTTCATGAGCAACTGTATAAAAAGAATGCCGTTACTTGACTCCTATTTTAATCTTCTAAAAGCTTTCCTGATCTTTCGTGGATTGAGTAATCGAGTGGGACTGATCATTGGGCGGTAATTGATGGTGACAGTATTTTGTTGTACTAGAGTAGACGCAGTATTTCGTTGTACTCGAGTAGACGCAGTATCTCGTTGTACTTGAGTAGGTGCACTAAAACAACACATGGCAACACATTTTTTTATGGAAAAAAGATCCTGCTATTAATGTGTAAAATAATTTTATATTTTGTAGATACTTAAATTCATAAACACTAAAACGGAACGATGGTCTAGTATTGGGATTAAAATTAAATCCTTCGGACTGGATTGAACCAGGTTCCTAAAAAGGAAATCATATATTAATCATAATAATGTTAATCATTTGTAAAACACAATCACTAACATAGTTGGTATCGCGAACCTCTAATATACTACAATACAATTTTGTAAATTTCTTTCTATACCGCTGTAAAAGTGCTTTCAACAATAGGAATACGGTAACTCTTATCAGGTCATCGCATTATTCGAAATACTGTTTATCGATAAGTCATGATAGTCATATCTTATGATAGTAGCAATGGAATTTGAAAATGTTACGTATAACGTATATAATATTAGGTTGTCCGAAAAGTTTCTTTCGTTTTATAAGGAAATAATTGATGCACAACATTTTCTGTTTTATATTATTTTACTGAATTTTGAATGAAACGAAAGAAACTTTTGCGACAGCCTAATCTATTGCTAAAAGATTTTTACGAGTGTTCGGTGTGTACAGAAGAGTGTACAAAGGGTGTACAGAATACAACAGAATAAATCGATTATCGAATATGCTAGGAATTTTTTCAGTGACTTAATACTTTTAGTTTACTTACAGCTGTATGATCTCCTGGTGACGAATCAAAATTAAACGCGCATTCTAGAGGAATAGATGATGAAGTAGACAATTGTTGACTTTGGGTAACAGGTTGCGATATAGAAAATGAACTTGTAGTTGGACATTGCGGAAATGCTGCTAGTTCCGGATTAGGTCCGTTAAATGTATAATCGGTGGAATCAATCGATATTTGAATCTGAGTCGATACAGGAGGTATCATATTCGTAGGAAAATTGAATCGAATCCCAGGCATTACAGCCGGTTCAGTAGGAATGGCGTTAAATATAAATTTTTGATGTACACGTATAAGAGGCGTTGACTCGCCGGTAGACGTTCTAACAGTACTATCACCAGATACTACTGATTTCACTGACAATGTGCCACGTACAGTTGGCATCCCGAGTGTTGTATTATATGTTGTTTCTTTTTGGTTTGTTGGTGTTGAATCGCAAGCTGCAGGTTTATTTTCTAGCACCGGAGAAGTGCAAGATTTACGTGAAATTGCGCCACCAAATTCACATTGTTTATTAGATAAACTAAAAGTAGTTGGTACCAAAATCGATGATTCGGGTGTTCCAGAATTATGCAAAGTTTGTGATGCATTAGGTACTTGGAATGCTGGACTTGATAATGTTGTTGTCGTTGTTGATTTCCAACAGAAAGGCGTAGATCTACTCTCTGCGTTATCACGCGCTGACTCTTTACTTTCTGACGTTGGAGAACCAAGAAACTGACTCGTACTTGTGTCACCAAATGAATATTGTTTTTTAGATAAACTAAAAGTAACTGGTGTTAAAATTGACGATTTGGGAGCTGGAAATTCAAGGTTATTCCATTTATCGGTCCATTCTTCTTGGCATGCACGTGAAACTGGTTCAAGTGTTTGTGCAGTTTTTACGTATTTATTATTTGACAATGTTAGAGCATTAAAAGCGTTGGAAATATGTAATGTATCTACTATTGTACTAGAAGTCTTAATCGCTGGAAATTCTGGCATTGAGTCTTTCTTCAGATTCTCTGAATCTTGCTTTACATCGGCCTTTGCATCATCACCTTCAATTCTTCGAAATTTATTTCTATTTTCTGAGATCGACGAAGCTGTATTTTCAGCTGTCTTTGCTGTATTTGTATTTTTTCCTCCTTCAAACATTGTCGCATATAAAGTTACTTTTAGATATTGTAACATCAATCTCCTGTTGGCCATCTCTGTTAATATCAAATTTAACATTGGCAATATTTACAGAGATAGATTTAGTCGACGTTGTACCTGGAAATGATTAAATCCTGATAGCAATATTAGCAGTACAGTTAGCTATATTACAATTTGGACAAAAATAACAGAAATAATCGAATCAACAATTAATGCAGTGAACTGTATAGAAAATGTTTTATTATATATTTCACATATTTTTATAATGTCTTCCTTTTTTAATTGTCCTCGTAATATTATACAAATTCGGAAATTTTAAATTGTACAAAATAGTAGGTCACATTAATATTCGGACCGTCTAAACCAGAATTACTTTTTAGAAATTGGACCAGAGGACTTGAATTTCTTGGAGAAGTTAAAAGGATTAGATTACCAAATGATATGGAAGATAGACTTGGAAAGAAATTGCAATTAGTTGGGATTGCGAAGAAAACAGTAATAGTCATTTGTCATGACATTTTTATCTAAACCTGTAATGACTATTACGATCTTCTAACGATACGTTTCGTAGACTTATGTAGGTTATGTACATGCTTCAAGTTTCATCGAAATCAATTGATGCAGAAAGATGTAAGAATTGTTAGATAGATGTAGAATTGATAGATGTGGAAAACAGGTTTCGTTATTTGCAATTTTATAAATATTGCAGTTTTCGCCATTATGAATATTTAGTTTATACCAATATTGATCGACGAACATTGAGCGCACAGTAGGGGTTAATTAATCAAAATGAAACATTTCATACCACATTATTTACGACGATTAAAAGCAGTTCAGTGAGCATTTAAAGGATTAATCAATTAGAATATAACACGATTTACATATCCACATTTAACACATAGTTAGACAAGCAGAATACACAAATCTGTAGTTAACAGTTATTTTTTTTTTTTTTTTTTTTTTTTAAATAGTTTATTTAGCCAATATTTGATTTTTTGTACATTTTTGAGATTCACAATAAAGAATGAATTGAGTATAGTGTGTTTAGGCAAAAGTACCGATACGCGTCGGTACGACGTAGCCATGGTCTAATATGTGTCGTGGATTTTCGGTTTTTGCGTTTATTTTTTTGTTTTTTTGGGTTTAAGTCGCTTGGTGCGTGATTTTTGTGTATTCTTGTGTGTGTTGTATTTTGTCCTGAAACTTGGCCGCAAAACAGGACTCCTCGGTGTATTACTTTTATGCGTTGTGGGATTTTGGGGGGGGTGTGATGAGAGGAAAGGGGAGGGGTAGTTAACAGTTATAAATCAATATGAATGATATATGAAATTCGAGATAAAACACAGGATAACCGAATAAGCCAACGCCCAAATCACGTTGAGTACACTCGTTCCCGTCCGAACACGAGAAACTTAAGCAACGCTGGGCACGGGTGGGGTAGTACTAAGATAGGTGACCACTAGGAGGAGGGAACTGCGTGTGGTGTTGGTTTTTTCAGAGGAGATCAGCCCAACATTGAACTGGTTGAGAAGATGAAGCGAGCAGTAATTGAACGAAGAAGGAGATATACGGAGCATGAAAAAGGACAACCCTGATGATTGCCGACGCCCCGGGTATTTTTACTGGGGTTGTCAGCCCTCAAAGCAGAGAAAGGAGGGCGGGGAAGGGTTTTTAGTGGGTATGGCAACAACATCCGCCCGAGTCCCCCACATAACCCCAGTGATGCGGGTCACTGGGTATGCGTAACAGCATTTTTTTCCCCTCCTCACGCAAAAAAAAGAAAAGAAGGACAATCGAATAAAATAGCCAAGCATAATATGATAGTTTGATAATGGAATCTTGAAGCAGTTTCCTTCGTTCAATGTTACACTATTTTCTTTTACTATTTATGAACAAGGCAATTGTCGAAATGATTGCAAAATGTATTATAATAAAACAGATCGTATTTTTACGGATTGGCAGTTGTGACCGATTTGTAGATTTGTTTAACAATTGCAGTGACATCGTGATGAATTGTGGGGATACACTCCGGCATAATACAGGCTCAGAATCGCGTAATGATAGAAAAACTTTTCCTCCTTTTCCTTTTTTTTTTTTTACGAGATTTTAAGATCATCATTTTCCGAAAATGGAATTCTATCGTATGTTCTTTTATATTTTCTCTAATCGATACATTTATTTATTCTTTATAGAAGAATATTGAGATTCTTTGCCTTAAAATGCCTTCGTACTTACGTAACTCATTTTGAGATAGCAGAGGCATGATCATTATGAATATGTTTTCACACACGGACAATAATTCAGTCACGTAGCAGGTGGCAGGTAGCAGGTAGCAGGTACATAAAACATATAATTTAACAAACACGAAGATGGCACCCAGCTGGGGGCAGCCACCCACCTGCTATATTTTATTTTTATTCTTTTATTACCAATAAATAAGATATAATATTTTACCAAATGTCCTTCAGGACAAATTGTAAAAACCAAGATAAACTAAAAAAAGATAAAAAAAATAAAAAAAACGTAGCATGCAGAGCTGAATTTTATCTGTCCACTTTGAAGAATCACTACGGTTGAAACGAGGATAAAAAGTCGCATTTATGTTGTTTCATTTTAGTACACACAAATGGAAACAGCGTTTATCCGTCGCATCTGTGCGAAGTGAAATATAAATTCGCCGAAAGCGACGTTTTCCGACGAATCGTCCGCTGTATCGATCCGCAGTGAGAGAGTGTAAATTTGACTTTACTTAGAACTCGCAACTACGAGGAACAATAAGTAATTCCAACATAGAAATTCTCCACGAATTCCAATCTAAAACCTTAAGATCCTTAATAAATGCACCTTTGTACGTAAACCCTCCAATTAGTCAACTACTCGAGTTGTTGGAACAGATCCGCAGGCTAAAAAAACATTATATCTTATATCTAAGCACTAGATTCAAATAGAATCAAATATATTATAAATACTTCTTAATCATGTTATAGTACCACGTCAGATAAATTTATTTAAAATTCTCTAACGAGAATTGATTGTAAAATAAACGCAAATTAAAAAAAAAAAAAACATATAACTTGACCAAACTACTGACCGCGTTTGACTGACCGCGTCTATACAAAGCATCTGTCGATAACTGCTGCTTAAAACAACTGCAAAACGATTGACAAAGGAAACTAATGTATAAGCATCTTTTGTGTGCTTTATTGATACCGTTCAACGTTTAATATTTTTCATCATATAATTGCAATCCTCTAAAGTTACCTCGAGAATATCGGTATTAAATAACTATTTAATTATTTGGTTATAACTAAAAGTTCCTAACATAATTACAATGTTTCATCTACTTTGTTACAAATGCGTAGCTGATAAAGTTACCTTATTGCAATTACGACGCAATAACTGCAAAATAAAGACTGTACGTATACTTGTATTATAAAAATCGTGCAAATAGAATAACAACGGATTGGTGTCCATTTTTTTTTTTTTTCTTTTTCGATTACCGATAACTGATAAATTAACGTATTACGAACGTTTTACAGATTAAAACCACTAACAAGCTTTAGGATTTTTATCTGATTTTAGTAAGCACGGTTACCTTCGAATAACAGTAATCCTGTTTTCAACTGTGCATTTTTACACCCGGATGAATATATACTGGAGCAATCGCTTGATGTAAGTTTACCGTTTGACAAGGCACATCCTTGATAAGATCCTACTTACTACCAGTATTATATTCCACTAATTATGGATTAACGAGGCAGCCATTCTACATGGCAGTATAAGCAGGAAATGTAGAGTAGGATTCGTTTATACGATACTAGGTTAAAATTGACTTGAACTTCCCTTGAAAGCTTAAAATGGAGTTAAAATCTTTGCCAAATATGTCTTGAACTTGTATGATTCTGAATTATTTATTAATTCGGTTTGGTTTCTAAAGTGGGAGTGAACGATCGATAAAAGGTTCTACATCCTGAAATAAGTCAAGAATTTATAGAATGTGTTTTCACACGGCGCTTAAGTGAATACAGGCAAAAGTGAATCAATAAGAGAAGTTATTCTGCATTTCAAACTAAATCGAAAATGTAGAATAAAATTTCATAGTACCGTTTCTGGGAAAATAAGATTTGAAAATTTATCGAGTAGACGTGCAGCAAGTCGATTCTTAATTCAACGCATTAAACTCTATTTTCTTAAAGACGAAGCTTTACATAGAAGAAACTTGTTTTACATCTTTATTTTCGCAAGCATTAGCCAAATTCACATACATTAAACGAATTCGATTCTCTTGAAAAATCAGATAAATGGAAGAATGTTATTCTTTACTGCATACTTTTTACTTATTTTTGGAGATGGAATACCTCGTATTCCACATCTATCCTTCAAATTTTATTTTCCGTATAATATCTCGTATAATTTCTCGTACTAAGATGCAAGCAAGATGCTAGCAAGCCGCCCTTGAGAGAAGGTTGTTAGCGGGAAGCGTCGTTCCGAGAAAAGTAGATTTCCCGTACCTCCTCTTAGATGGATGGTAGATTTAAGGACTTATTAAAAATAAAGACTATTTGTCCGTTTGAAGGATTTTAATTAACGAAATTCTAAGAATTATAGCGGGTGTTCGGTCTAGCTGAACATGTCCCGTGGAAATGCATCGCCATCTGGTAATTATCTTGCCCGAAGAATAGGGTCTGTGTGTGGCGAGCCTCGGGGTAGATATCCATTACAACGTTCACTGTCAAGTATCGCTACGACTATTTCTTTTTAAAGGGAGCTATACAATTATTCTGTACCTTTGTTAAGTAAAACGTTTATTCCGTGGTCGTGGCTGCATCTGACAACCAGTTATCGCCTCGAATCCAAACTCGTTATCGCAAATCTCAGACAATTATAATCCATTTAATTCACAAAGGTTTATAATAATCGGTTTAATTTATAAAGACAGTATTGGGATATTTTTCAACGAATTCCAAGGGGGGAGGCCCGGTGTCCTTTCATCTCCGACATATTTATATATATTGAGGTTTTCACGTACGAAAAGTTAAATTTATATATATATATATTCTATACAATATTCTATAGAGTAACATTAGAAAGCGTTTTGCAATAATATCTTCAATCGTAGTAGTGTACATATTCTTCCACTTAATTTCAATTTCGATTATGCTTTGTGAAAAGGCAGTAGTTCCTACGCTCGATAAGAACATAAAATTACAAATTTCACGTTTTCAACATTAACTGATAATTTAACGGGTAAAAACAATTTTAACGAGCGTCCGATCTAATCTTCAAATCACGTGTTTTTCTATAAATGCATCGAACCACTCCGATACAATGATGGAAAGATTTTACGATAAAATACAAATATACATAAATATCTTAATAATTACCGTTAATAATTACCTAAATCGTCTAACAATATAATCACGCGCTATCCATTGCAACACGAACCAAATACGCTTAACTTTCAGATTGTAGAAGTTTGATAAAACGTTTTTTCATATATATATATATATATATATATATATATTTCGTTGCATAATTTCGATACGAGATTAAATATTTCTTGTTTGAAGTAAAAATAGCAAATAAAAAGATTAATTACTCCAAGTAACTTTATTTGAAAATAACGCTTGAAAACGAATTATTATTGCTAGAATTGCATTTAATATCGTGCAAATATACATACAATTTCGCCATTACTAGCTTTATTACACATTCTGCAATAGGTATTCTCAGAAGTAGGTATTTAAACTAAATACTGCGAGATAGAATGCTTGTCTTGTGAACAATTTAAGTTTCCAAGTCTGTGCAAATTATTGCGAAGCTTATAAAATGAGGTATGTGAGATATTCATAAGCTTATTCCACGGAATTTAATACACGGAATTTAATACAATTTAATACTGTAAATTTAATGCTTGAAAAGAGGAAGGTTTTTCTTCGAGTCGGGTTGTATACTACCGCATAAAAATTTAATCCTCCAATTACACCACATTAACGTTTAGATACATTATTTCATTATATATTTCGTCATATACTTTGCAATATATATCGCAAGATATATATTATTCGCAACATTATTGCAATGATTTTATTCTTTATAACCAATATTGCAATATTCTATTTAGAAGTATTAGGACATTCGTGTGAAATTTGACGATTAACATGCAAAATATAAAAGTCAGAGTATCAACAGAAATCCACTTATATTTTCTCACGTGATCTGTAATTAGAGGTAACTTCAAAATCGTAATTTTATTTTTATACTTCCATGTATAATTCGTTAATTATTATAATAATCTTATAATATAGAATCACTTATTAATCAATCAATAACCGATGTATACATATCTTGTAGTTTTATCTTTGTATCATCATTTCGTAATATGTTGGATGTAATTTACGATAATGTTATTGTATCTTTATGTTAAATAATGTATTCTACTTATTAACTTGCAGTATGATATGATTATGTATTATAATTTAGTCGCTGGAACCGTGTCATTTGCTATTGCCAATAATTAAATTCTGGACGTTTGTGCATATTAAATTTACAGAAAACGTATGATATATATACGCATATAAAATATGCGCAGTACGTCGGCAGTACGTCAGTACATCATACAAGCTAATATGTCGAACATTATTATACATATAATATTTAACGATCAATATTTAACAGCACTTCTATAATTATTCTGATATGCGCAGTTTGCGCGATAAATTATCAGGTATTTGCCCAAATTTGTAAATGTCAACTGATGAAGTTTATGCAGAACAAGGACGTAAAGTTGGATATTCACTATTATACACGTATAAGATGACAGTTGGATACTGTTGAAAATATTGATGATAGAAAAAAATGTTAAGAAAATCAAAAATATTGCACGGGGAAGAAAATTTGGTGTAATTGAATTTTTTGCACGAGGGCATTTCAAGTTCGCTAAACATAATGATGAATTCAACGACTATACTCATTCAAGATTATTCAAAATCAATCTAAGTCACAGAAAATTTGGTGGTGTTCGTGGTCGATTTTACGAAGCCCACAAGGATTCTCTGTTGCTCGGTACATATTTCCTTGTTCCTTTGATTTTGTTAGTTATGGTACACGGTCGCTATCTACGAGGTTCCGTGAAAGGAAATCTACGTGGGCCATTCGTTTACCTTCTCGGTACATTATGTCAAAAGTAAAATTTTGTAAATAAGCCCACCACCTGTAAACCCCGTCATTCACTTTATTACCGGTTCCCTTCAACGAATTACAATCAATAACAACAAGAAATTCCCGTCCATGTAGATAGTGGCGAAAATGTTTAACGGCGTTTACAACTGCCAACGTCTCTAGTTCATACGAATGATACGTAGAATCCACAGGACTCGTTTTCTTACTATACTATACTATTCTATTAGTCGGTTTTTACCGTCGACCTTATTGGTCAAAATAGCCCCGTATCCACGCGATCTAACGTTAGGATGTAATTCTATCGGATAATTAATTAGGGTTGAACATCATTTACGCCAGTTCATCAGTCAGGACGGAAATTACCTTTTGGCTTATATTTTCATGTTTATCTGTCCAATTTAAGGTAAGCAACAAGATACGAGTAGACGAGGTCGCCCAAGACCTTGGGAACAGCCAAACGACGTCGTTACGTACTCGTATTGCCCGTTGGGGGTGAAAACTGCTGTATATTCTGTAGAATTAGGATGAATGGGAATTTCATGGAACCCGCTGGCCATGTTCGGGCTAATAAGAGGTAGAAGATATCGATCCGCGACAGTATTTTTATTTAGTTCCCGAAAATCTACGCACAATCTGTCCGAGCCGTCCTTTTTCTTTACGAGTTTTCTTTACATAACCGTGAATTACTAGGCCTTATAATTTTTACTCTAATTAATTCGCTTATTCTATCACGCATTATTCTTCGCTCTTTCTCGCTCAATCTATAAGGGCTTCTTCCTTGCACGGCAACGTTTGGATCAATAAACCGTATTTCTAGCTGGGTCGTATCTACACGAGTGCGTGGGAAGCCCGTAACGAATGAACTTTTGAACTTTTCGAGAACAAAGATCAAACGACTTTTAGCATGATCAAGTACCCCTCGGTATCAACTTCATAAACATCGATCTTCTTCTCAGCGGTTTTGTCACAGACATTAACAACTTTTGTTTTACAAATAGCAAGACATTTCTGTAATATTCACGTTAAAAGCTTGTCTCAAAATTTCACGATCAATCATGATATCATATTCCAAGTAAGTAACTATCAGCAAGGACATGAAAAATGATCTCCCATGTAAAACCATTAATACATACTGTGAACAAAATTTGTGATGTACATTTAATACAATGTTTTCTATCCCTCGCAGTATTACTAAATTACTCATTCTTTTGCCGGAAAATTTTGGGGCTACGGATTCTTCAATTAGTGAGCATTCAGCTCCCGAAACAAAGTTAAATTGGAACGATTCACCCAGATGATTTAATCTACCAATTGGATCTTCCTCTACGCGGGAGTCTACTCGACGTTCGTTATTACAATCGTAGTTTTTCCTCCACAATAACGGACAATTAGGCGCGACATATCCCTTCTAGCGGCACTTGAAGCAAGATGCCGTCGATGATGTGGCTGATCGGTTTTCATCAGAGTTTCGTATATTCTTCACCTGCTCCAATTTTATCCTCTTGCGACAACCCGACATTCGATGTCCGTAGTGGCCACAGTGATGGCACTTTATCCGGGGCTTTCTGACGAAGCCGTCGACTTCTCCTCGTCGCAGAGAAATCACATTTCACTCTGAAATTGATCTTCCGTCTCTATGTCATTCGTGAGTGCTAGTCGTTCGGAGAGTTGATCTTGTAGACCGAGGCAAAGAGCGGCGGCATTAATTATTTCGGCCGTCAATAAATTTTGCCATCTTGTCTTCAGAAGGGAACGGAGACGATTACCGTAAGCTCCTGAGGATTCGCTCTTCGATAGTCCTTCCTTGTATATCTCCATTAGCGCCGAGGTCGCCGTCTCTTGGCCACCAAAACGCGTGATGAAAAGTTCATTAATTACCGGCTAGGTAATTTCTTCATCGTTCAGTACTTGCGTAATCCAATGCGCTGCAGAACCCTCTAAAGCACGATTCAAGGCAGAAAATAACTCGCTGCCTCGTAAAGGATTTTCTTTCATCATTAGGTTAACGATTATGCACCATGCAGCCGGGTCGGCGCTCACGATACCGGGGTTAAAACGTGGTAGCGTTAAATTTCCAAGTCCGCCGCTCGATCTTTGCTCTCGCGGCTGAGTCAACTCGCGCACAATAGGTCACGAGCTGTTGCATCGTTACAATCGGCACTGATCCCACTTCTGTGATGTCGGGTTATCATTAAGATTAAAGTTGTCACACAATCGAGGTAACGTTTATTAACACAAGTATGGATGTGACAATAACTATATAATAAGTATGGATGTTCGATAACGAATCCGCGGTCAACGGGATAACAGATGTACTTTGCTTAGTTTTTATCATTTTCAATAACTATCATCGACGATGGAAATTCTTTTTGACTAAGAATAATCACTAGCGTTATCGGCGATAAAAACATTTTTGGATTATTTCTGACCAAATGGTTGGCAAAGCTAACCTAAGCTATTCTAAGAACAATTTATTTGTTATATATATGCAAAATGGAGAGGATAGTCGTAGTACAATCGGAAACAGGCTGATTCTACATGAAAAAATAAGTCGAAACTGTACAATAAAATTTGTTCATATGACGCTTCGTTTCTGAGAAAATCAAATTTGAAAATTTGTCAAGCATACTTTAATTTTCCTATGTTTTTCCTATATTTTTTTACTTATTTTCAAATGAAATTTAAATCCCTGTCGATTATTTACCCTTATCCGGAATTAAGCAAATTTAGGTATATTTGTCAAATCTTCAAAGTCGATTTTCTTGAAAGCGAAGCCGCAGACGAACGAATACCATACGAAATTGCTTTCATATTTTTCACGTGGAATCACCCCTGCCGGGTCGTACTGCGACTACCGCTCCATCTCGTGTAATAAAATTTTTCGATATGAAATAGCATTTATATTAACTTTTATTCTTACAGTAGATTTCAATTTAATATCTATAATTCGAGAGGGTAACATTTTTGTCCAAATATTGGCTTCGTAAAGACGTCAAAATCCGTAAACGTCAAGCTTTGACAAATAATTTGAAACTTGGTAAACTAGATTGAAGATCTTTCAATTCGTTACGTTTCTATGTTCTCGTGATCCCACGAAAAACAGTTTACAAGCTTCAACGTTCCGTCTCTCATGTTACAACCCCTGGTTAACTCCCCAATCTAATTTTTCTGCGCTGATTTGATTCGCTTGCCGAGCGGATTTCAAATTGTATCTACCGATCGATTTGTTGACCAGGCACGTTTCACTTTCGCGACACGACGACTGCGTTTATTCGCAGCAAACGTATTACGTTACATGGAATGTAAAAGCTCCAACACGATACGAGAACAAAGAGGGGCTCTAGTCCCGTTGAAAATGTTTCCGCGGTCGAGGCATACGAGCCGACTCTCCACCTCACTCGCTTTTTCCCTGCCTCGTCCATGATAAAACCAATAGATCGCCTTGGTCGAACAGGAAAAAATTTGATCTCATCTTGTTAATATGAACGTTCCTCCTCCTTAAGCACCAAATGCCGAAGATTTTATGGAAATGGCACGGCTGTTATATTCCTTCGAGGGGGAGCAATGATCGCATAGGCACTATCGGTTTCCATTATACGTCTCGATTCCATATTGTCGATCGCCTATTTGAGGGGGTTGAACGATAGGCGGAAGTATCAGAGGTCGAGGGTTGAAGCTTAGGGAAACGGAGATTGTAACTACAGGTCGGTTAGAGGTATTGCATCGTAATGTTTCGTTGCAGTGTACCGTTGCTCGTAAGTATAGTTCATAAACGTTGGTAATCTGTGACGATATCATTGATAGCTGATAATGTATCTAGGCAATTGAAACGATTTGCGACAACATTATTTAGATTTGTTTGAAGTGTAGAAATTAATGGTAAATATGATTATAATTAGAAGTCTAGTATAGTAATTAAAAAAACTATTGGCACATACTGTTATTCTCCAATGAAGCAGTCTTCCGTCAGATTTTGTTCTTCAAATTTTTGTAACCATATTAAAGTACTACTGATATGAAAATGATATTGATAATGAAATGTAGTATATTTTGACCTAATTAATTAGCATGTAAATGCTGTAATAAATAGAATGGTATGCCGATAGTTTCTGTAGCCGCGTGTGCCTTTTTATGCAATCACCAAACTATAATAATAAATTATCTATTAAAAAACAGCAACATTATATTTTCCTATCTAGCGTGTACAATTTGCTATTTAAATATCGCTGATTTTAATATCGGAAGTCAAATTACAACTGAAAGAGATCTGCAAGATTTCTCTTTATCTAATTTATAATCAAAAGATTAAAAAGTTAAAAAATTTGTAGCTGAAGACTTCGTCAATAGTTTTGTAATATTTTACGATTACAAACACCAGTTTTATTGTTGCGTATTAGCTTCGAAAAATTAATTCAATCCGACCATAATATATTATTATATGAAACTAAAGTAATTACGAATGTAGTTATAATAATTTATTCTTAATTTTGTAAAATATACATCAAAAATAAACAAGTGTCTTAATACTTTTTAAGAGTAATGCACACTTTGGTCGATTTGTATGAACAAGACACGAATGCTACTAAAACACATGGTAGAACAAATAAACATCCAGGACCACTTTATTCTCTGTTACAGTCATCCCTGAATATCATAACAGCCTGTTATGCCCGGAGCTATCAAATATTATGGAAGAGTCTTGTTACCGAAAGAATCCATTGTTTTTAGCTCACTCGGTGATAAAGCTATATATACAGTAGATATGATGGAAACGGATTGAATAAATTGATAGATAGAATATTGCGATTAACCGAGGCAATAATATTTAATGTTATTTAACACCTAGATCAATCACGTATTCAATTCAATCAGTACGACACTGATATAGTTTTAAATGAATAATTATTCCACAACAGGATTATGAAAGATGATTAATTCATACGTTTTAGTAACATTCGTGCATTGTCAAAACAAATCAATTAACATATCCAAATACATAGGAGCGAAATCCTACGTAAACATTACAATTTGGTTTAGACACATGTTTAATTTCAGAATATTATAATTTTAATTGATGTTCTACACTTTATACGACGTATGTTATTAATAATAACATGCACAGATTTTGTTATATAGTATACTTTAATGTCACGATCGTTTATCATATATATGTGAATTTTTAACAAATTAAAAACGGATAAAATGTAGAATATAGATAAATAAATATGACGGATGTAAGTGCAATGAAACAAATCAGCCTATTTCTACAACAAACTGAAATTTAACTTTCAGAAAGACTTTTAACAAACTAGGATTTAACCTAGCCGTTTAGAATGTTGTTCATCCTTATAAAAAGTAACCAATTTTTGTTCTCTTTCCATCAATCACGTACGTATTACGCGCAAATTCTGTCAAACATTTTTAAATACAAAGTGTAAGAATTGTCGATCTTTCCAGGGAAATTCAAATTACTTTTCACTGAAATTTCATTGAAGCTTTGGAACGAAATATTTTATTTTTTGTTTCGACATAAATTGATTTATTTTTAGACATTTACAATTTCTATTTATTTGACAATCATCAAATAACGTGTCACACAAACTGTTGTCGTTTAATATTTTGCGACAGTGCTTAAAGAATTCATAGCTAGAAGATAATGTACGCATTATAGGACTGTGTAAAATAGTACGTAGCAATTGAAATGCTGCACAAAGGAAATTATTTGATCGTTGACCCAATAGAAGTGAAATAGAAATAATTATGTCGTGTCTTATTATCGAGAAATAACCCTTTATCCTTGTTGAAAAATGTATAATAAAATTGGCCAAAATGTACGCCATGCTGTTGTGAGAAATTTATACGTTTCTAAAGGATATTCCCGCTTTAAAATTTCATTAGTTACCGCTAAGGACATTTCATTAAATCTTCCGACGAGAAGAGTCAACAGAAAAACAAATTTAAAACCAGAATAATTATTTGCAGAAAGAGAGGAATGTGTTTTTCGATCAAATATGAGAGCATATACATCAGAAAATTTAGTCCACCGTAAAACCAGAGAAAATTAATACCGCTGCAAAACAAATACACGTAATCCCCGCAGATATTAAACCGCCAATGTAATTTATTTTTGCTCCTCGCTACTTTTAATTTAGTTTTTATCTTTCCGCTAAATTTCATAAGATTTTTCATAAATTTTCATAAATTTTCACAAGTCTAATTTCCATATGTGCATAGTATTATAATATTTATACGTATCTAATATTTGCGTATTATTTTTCTATATTATATTATATTATATTAATAAATATTTTTACGTTATCCCTTTTATACGTATACACCTGCTAAATACTATAAAAAATACTACACTTTGAATGTTTCAAATATTTGTATATCGTCTCTTCAATTTTTACGTCTTTAAAATTGAACATTATTGATTATGACATTATTTCCTATTATATCCTATTATGGAAATTGTTAATTTTAGAGTCATCATTCTTGTGGATCTGAATACATTTCTATGTGTACATTATTTTCGTTATAGTCTCCCTATTATCGTATTACAATAGACAGATCCATTGGTTATAAGTTAGACATATACGTACATTCTGCCTGTTTATTCTTTCCAATTTCAAATCTTAGTGCACAAATTGCAGATTTTTCGTAACTGTAGTCAATGATTGACCGGATTTGAAAGTAGTACTACAGAAATTGCGAACCACGCGAATAAGTGATCGCAAAAAAAAAAGAAAAAAAGAAATTTTTTCAGGAAGTACCGAACCCTCTGATAATTCCTGTAAAATTCTACCGTAATTCAACCCTCACTGTGTTGCTTCCTACGCGCGAATAGAAGCTGGAGGATGCGCCAACGCGGTATGGATGACGGAAGGGGGAAGTTATCGATCGTCCGCCACAAACACGGTCGAGGAGGCACGCTTCAAAAGAAACGTCCAAGCTACTGATGTTTAGAATAGTTGCGAAAGAACGTTTATGCAATACCTTAAGGACTAGAGACGATATTCTTTCGCTTTACCGACCATAACAGAGCCGATCCTCGCTGTCGAAGATTATACATTCCGTGAATCGACGAGCTGGCCATCGTTGACGTAATTTAACACCGTATCAAAGACCTTAAAAGTATTATAGTTCCTGTCAAAGGAGCATCTAGTATCGAGATAACGAACCATTATTTTCCTATAGTACGTCATCATACGCCGTTTTATAATAGGTTTGATCGCGCGATGTAACACGATTTTGGTACCGTTTATCGTCTCACATGCGAAATGAATTTTACTTTTACTATGCATGACTTTCTGTATCAAGACTCTGATGAATTTTAACCTATTAACTAGGGTCATCCTTTGATCAAAAACTTCTATAACCGATCAAAGTCAACGACAAAACCAGCACAGCATAGACGCAATAACTTATATTATATTATTATATTATAATAATATAATAATTTTTGTAACCTCTATATAGATTTTCAGACTCGTTACAAATTTGAGCAGCGTAGTCACGATATATTTGTGTTTTATTACAATATTGGCGAAACTTCAAAATGTTACGTATAGCAAATAGAATATATGTGAGTCGCAACATGTGGACCATTTTGTCGATTTACATCAACAATTCACGAATGTTACTAAAATATATAGATAAATGACAAATTAATAATCAAAGCCATATTTATTATCTTCTTATGGAATCATTAGATTTTTTAAATTACGCATAACGGTTGTTACGTCGAGTGACACCCTCATCGACCGGATCATCTACCGCGGGCAGACTGGCAACCAGATGTTCGCACATTGTCACGGCGCCCCTTCAATGTCGTGTTTCTAACCGTCGCTAGCGGTCCGCCGGCGTCGTATATCAATACAATGTATCGACGAGTGTATGGTTGCCACCTGGCCGCGAGTTCCAGAGACTTTTATCTCTTGTGACGCTCATATTAGTGTATGACTAATCGTTGAATATAGACGATATTTTAACCTATTAACACAGTGATAAATTCATTAAACCGCTCCGGTTATCCTAATCGAAACACGAGGAACCACTACTTCGCGGTGTCGATTACACGAATCGTAGCGAGAATTTACCCCTCTCGCTGACGCGTTTTCCCCGCGACCGCGTCTCTCCGCAAACGGTCGTAACAACGTTCGACGAGATAAATACGTCACATAAATACGTGATAGATACGTTTGCATATGGCCTTAAACATAAATATGCAAAACATGCATCATACAAAGAACGTGAAATAAAACAATACATTTTTATAGTCTGCTAATCATTCTAACAAACTTCTATCTTTATATATTTCATTTTATTTATTATTTATTTATTAATTTCGTTCTCCTATTTGCATTCTATAAAAAAGCACATTTGCATAAACGTCAGCAGTGTCATAACATGTACAACGTACATATCTATAAAAATGTTCTATGGTAAATGTCGGAAAACTTTCATGAGCCACTGTGTGTAAGTAGTACTTGACGTAACTGACAAGAAAAACATACATGGTGAACAAAGGAAAGAGAGAAAAAGGAAAAGAAAAGGAAAAAAAAGAAAGAAAAGGAAAGAAAGAAAGAAAGAAAAGGAAAGAAAGAAAGAAAGAAAAAGAAAGAAAGAAATATTATAATGCAAACTGTAACAGCAGGTAGAACCGCAGAAAAATTCGACTCGATAACCGCAGGAATATCAATGAGCCGGTCGCATTCTTCGATTACAAATAGTTGTTATTGTGACACACGGCAAGCAGAACGTAATTTGCGTTGCTCGTTCGCGATGTGACTGTTAAAACAAACGAGTAACCGGCCCGTGGCTGTTCACTTCGAGAACATCAGAGCTCGTAATGGATGACAGCTATTAGTGTCTGGTGCACGCCCGAAAATTGCTGGCGTTAACTTTATCATCGTGGTCAGTGAAACTGTTGATTATTGTCGGTTACGGTTTAAACGGTATTGGACCATGCTGCAACAAATCATTGGAACGCATCGATTGCCCGGCTAAGCTTCACGCGATTGCTTTTTTCACGCACCGAGTGTGCCGATGGATACGATTAAAAATCAAATTTCGAATAATTTCATACTGGCCAAGGCAGATAGAAAATTGTTAACCTGTTGATAACTAGGTCATTTCTTAACCAGAAACGTCTACAATTAATGAATTAAAAATTTACAAAAAGAATCAACCTCGGTTAAATTAATTATAGTATTTGCAAATATACGTATATAAGTATTGTATACGTATGTACATACAGTGCTGGACAAAAGTATTGGCACAGCATGATTGTTATGATAGAAATGCTTATAACTACTAAACAAATTGATTTAAACAAAAAACTTTTTGACGTATTTATTTATTATCTATTCTAGTTTATTACATAACAAGAGCAACAATATAAATAAAATAATACGCAAAATAATAACAAAAATATATTTTTTGAACATTTTATGGGTGGACAAAACTATTGGCACAGTAGAATATTTACGCTTATAACTAATTACATAATAAACTTCTAATATTTTGTTGGCAGTCCTTTTCTTTTAAGGACTTCCTTTAATCTTCTGGGCATCGAGTGGACTAATTTTTTAGTGAATTCAGGTACAATATTGCTCCATTCCTGCAGAAGAACTTTCTTCAGTTCAGACTTGCTTGTGATATTATGTTTCCTAATTCTTTTTTCCAATTCGTTCCACACGTGCTCAATGGGATTCATATCGGGACTTTGAGGTGGTGTGTTTAATGTGTGGGCAGTATTATATATTATCCACTGACGAACAATATACGCCATATGTTTAGGATCTCGATCCTGCTGAAAATAGAAATCCCTGGGGAGGTTTAATTTTTGAGTACTTTTCAAAAGATTTTGCTTGAGTATATTTAAATATACATATTTATCCATTATCTCATCAATGAATATAAGTTCTCCTACACCCGATGATGCCATACATCCCCACACCATTAAACCACCACCCCCATGTTTCATGGTGGCTTGCAGATTCAGTTCGTCCATCTCTGTGTTGGGTTTTCGCCATACTAATATTCTGCCGTCAGATTTAAAAATATTAAACTTACTTTCATCTGAAAACATGATCTTTTCCCAAAAATCAGTATCTTTCGTAACAAACTCTTTCGCGAATTCCACTCTTTTCTTTTGGTTTATTTTACTGATGTAGGGCTTTCTTCGTGCTGCACGGGCAGAATAACCGGCATCCTTCAATACCCTACGTACAGTTTTGGTACTTACTTCTTTTTCACACTCAGCTTTTAACATCGAAGCAATTTCAGTCGAATTAGTTTTTGGATCCTTCTTTACAATATTTACGATTTTCCTTTTTTCTCGAATTGTTACCTTAGAAGGGCGACCACTCCTAATTTGATTCTCTAGATTTTCTTCACTTTTAAAGCGTTTTATGACTGAACGCACAGTAAAACGACTTCTGTTTATGATTTGTGCAATTTCGTTGTAAGATTTATTCATCTTATATAAATTTAATATTATTTTTCTTTCTTCAATTGTGGTTTCTTTCGTTTTTCTAGACATTATTACTCTTTCTTGGTTTTTTGTTGTTTAATAACTGAAGTCTCCAGTTTCACTGATCGAGTGTTATAATTAAGAAGATTAAAGGAAGTCCTTAAAAGAAAAGGACTGCCAACAAAATATTAGAAGTTTATTATGTAATTAGTTATAAGCGTAAATATTCTACTGTGCCAATACTTTTGTCCACCCATAAAATGTTCAAAAAATATATTTTTGTTATTATTTTGCGTATTATTTTATTTATATTGTTGCTCTTGTTATGTAATAAACTAGGATAGATAATAAATAAATACGTCAAAAAGTTTTTTGTTTAAATCAATTTGTTTAATAGTTATAAGCATTTGTATCATAACAATCTTGCTGTGCCAATACTTTTGTCCAGCACTGTATGTATGTACGTATGTACATCATTCGACAAGTAACGTCGAATTTTTAAAATGTAAAAATTTAGTTACATTCATTGACGAGTATATACCATTTGTTTCGTTCCTGGAACATGTTCTGCCACTGAGGTAATTTTTAAATCCCTCTTTTATAAATATAAATAATGGAAAATATTCCTCTTAACTGGAAATTTTTCCGTAAATGAAACCTGTTAACGTAGCGCTTGAAAATAATAGCATTTATTCTTTTAATTACCAATTCTCGGTTTCTGCAGTTACCATTTCATTTTTATATTGAATTTCTATATTGAAAACATTGATACGTATATTAAATCCCAAATTGAAAACGATATTGATACAATATTTAGCTATTGACCGGTGTATACGGCAGTACACAATGTAGAATATATTAAATTTCATTTTTGGAAGAAATAAAAATTACTCTATAACTTTGAATAAAATTTATATTTAATGCACTAAAATATTGTTTTAAACGAAATAGTTTACTTTCGTAATTTTAAATATACACAAATTCATGTTGTTTCGTATAAAGGAAAAATCAAGCTTTGACTAACAAAACTATAATTATTTATGTTTCGGATCAGGAATCGTAAACGAGCAAGTGAGATTTTTATCGGCAAAGCAAAACTTATAATTTGATAGCAAAGGAAGACTATTTTTTAAAGCTGTATAAACCTGCAATATCCTAGTGATTCGATATATGTATCAATATCTTGAATATAAAAATTGTTTTATTTAGGTATAAGATAAAAGTTTGAATATCTAAGCTTAAATGAAGAAAAAAAAAAAAGAATTTAGTATATCAACTGAGGTTTTATTCCACGTTTTCATCTAATCGGTGACTTTACTTAATGTTTTCATCGAAGGTTGGAAATTTTAACCACTGTCCGATTTTATGATAATATTTTCACCTAATATTAATATTCGGATATTAATCCATCGTAACCAAGTCGTCCATAGTTCATTTACGCGACTAAAGCGCAAATGTCGTCACTATATTCAAAATGCCGCTGATTGGAAAATTAACGGTGTACACGGCAACCGATCAATATGCGTCCTGTACAAACCACTTTCAGATGGATGCAAACGAAATCAGAGTTAAACCTATACTGAAACGGTTCGGTGCAATCAAAACGCATAAACGCATAAACGCTTGTAATTTTAGTAGCCCATCGAAGTGATATGATTTACGGGAGACGTCATTTCGACGTATTTCGAATTTCATGCGGAAAATTACACGAGCCATTTACATTTCTCTGCCATTAACTTTTATCCACTTAGCAATATAAATGTATATCGAAATTCATTTTTTGCAAAGCTTTCCAAAGTTTCCAAGCTTTCTGTGTAGTATACCTATATCTATACGCGTCTATTTGACGCATTCGAAATGTGCGTAAACCTAGTGTTAAAGTTGTTATATTTTAAAATCAAACAAACGATCATCTCCAATCAATTTCCTTAATCCAACAGTTCTCGGGGAAATAAAGAATATCTAAGTTTTTCAAGTTGGAACTAGATGAACAATCGGAGACAGATACGGCAATCCAATTTACACGTTTTGCATCGTTTTGATAAATAGTTACACGAGATATCTCCTCCACAGTGTCACCCGAGGAATATTATCTCGACCATTTATTAAATATTTCAGCCATAGAAACGAAAGAGTTAAGTAAATACCTGAGCTGCTGTAATTAAAAACTGTAACTGAAAAAGAAAATCGTACAATCTGTGTAACCTAACCCCTCCCTATCTCATAGGTACTATATCTTAAAGGAAAAGCTTCTTATCGCTAAAATTTACTCGAAGATGTAATTTAATTTAACAGGAATAAAAAAGTGAAACACAGCGCACAGATTAGTTGATGACACTTTTGTCACGACATTACGACTGTTCAAAATTCTACAGATATTATCAATATATACATAAACAAGTATACACATATACGTAAATATTTCTGTTTTTTATAAAGATAAGGCTCATAACCGCCAGAAATAAAATTTGAATCAAAAATGTTATCCAAATAACATTTTCTAAAGTAAATATCTACAACAAATATTGCAAGAATTATCCGGTTCTAAAATTGTTTGTTCGCTGATATTTCAAGTAGCGCACGCTTTAAATTCTTCCTCCATTTCAGCAGATCTCGAATTTAATTTATTACGAATACAGAGCTTTATCGAAGTGTTGCTTCCTGACCTAAATAATATAATCAACCATAAGGAAACCTTAAAGGAATTTAATAAAACAAAGTCGTAAGAAAAATTAAACAAGTTACCTACCTATTATTGGCATAGACATGATACTTGATACTTAAAACAATTCATGGTAATTATTTAGAAAGCTGCCGCCGCCTTGAATTTTTATGCTTTTTTAATATATTGTCGGGCTCATGATTCTAAACAACTTTTTCCTGCACGTATAACCGCTGCTCGGTCTTAATATCCGAGACATTTGCAAAAATCTGTCGATATTACAGTGAATTGTACCTGTTGCACGATTATGCGCCCGAGACAACGTATGCTGATTGTCGACCGCTGTGAAGTCTAATCCAATAAAATAACAGCTAACCCAAACCTAATTCTCATCTTTTGTTTATAGTTTATATGTATAGGTTAGAATTAGGTATCATTTTATCAGGCCATTTTATCACCAATGAGATATAAGACTTTACCAAATGTCCTTCAGGGCAAATTGTAAAAACCAAAATAAAATAAAATAAAAAATAAATATAGCATGTGGGTGGCTACCCCCAGCGGGGTGCCAGCTTCGTTTTTTCTAAGTTATACCTTTTATGTTTTGATTACATATGTAGATAAAAATATAAGCAACAATTTTTCAATAGTAACGGTAACAGGAAAAAAATGAAACTATAAACTTAGTATCGTAAAAACATCGTATCTATAATAATATTAATTAATATATATTAATTAATATAATTAAATTAATCATTGGTAGAAATTGGTATCAACAAAAATCTATTATATTTACATTTATTGTTTCTAGCCAATATACTAACAATATAACTTTTATATAATATAACTATAATAATTTATTATAATATAACTTTTGGAATATTTAGAATTGGATTTTATTCCAGTTGTTAGTGAGTAATATCCATTTTCCATGTCGTTATTTCGTATAATGTTCTTTTTTAAGTATTTATGACAGTGAAAAGATTTTTCTATGATAGTATTTACGTTAATACGTGATCATGTTTATGGTTGAAATAATAACGTTCTTTGAAACCGATGGGCTACATATCTGGCTAATGCGTCTGACAGCGACGAATACTCTCATGCGAGTAAACACTAAACGACCCGGTTTTCGGACGAAAAACAATACAGATTGGAATTACTTTGCGTACATAATACACGAAAAAACTGAATCATGGTTGAACGAGAATTTTCAGATAATATATTATCGTTTTCGAATCGGTAAAAAAATTGATGGAAAACCAATTTGTCTTTTAAACTTATATCGGTATATACACTTACATATGTGGAACGCATAATAATAATATTTTTTAGTGAGTGTTACTGGTGTGCACTTTTCACTCACCACTGAATCCGGCTCGAAGAACCAAATGTTACAACCGTTCGCGGAGAGACACCGTCGCGAGGAAAACGCGTCCGACGGGAGGCGTAAATTCTCGCTACGATTCGGTTAATCGATGCCGTGAAATAGTCGTTCCCCTTGTTTCGGTTAACGTAACAGGGGTGGTTTAATGAATGAAACCTGTTAACACTGTGTTAACAGGTTGATATATCGTCTATATTCAACAATCACTTATACAATAATATAAGCGTCACAAAGTATTTGGCGATACGTACAATTAATGTGTTACAGAGAAATTCTACCCGACTTTACGATGTCTCTCGATGAATTCGTTGGATTAAGCGACTTTATTCGTCAGTATGCAGCTCTCAATGTATGCGGTTATACCTTAGAAACTGATTGATTTACGGGTAGAGTGGTTGTTCCACTTATTGATTGCTTGGACAATCAGAACGAACTAATAATAATATTGTGGCATTTTTTAAAGATATGTTTATGATTTTTAAAGCTACTTTCTATTAAATTCTAACGTAATGAAGTTAATATTGGTAATTGTTTTCATTCCTTTTTTCCTTTATTATTTTGATACCCTTTCTTGTATAGAATTTTGATATTAAATAACTTCTCATACCTTTGTTGAAATATCGTACATGTAACATTTTGTATTAATATCTGTATTTTGTATTATAATTGTTTCAATATTGGCTATATTAAAGATTGATATGACAATTACAATGTTTTGAAATAAATTGGTATATGTATCATCCTTTTTTAACAAAACAAGGATAACGATATCGACATGTGCTGAAACAACATGTCAAAAGTTACCAGTGTCCATATAAAAGATCTAATTTTCCAACGTTAAATAGTTGTAGCGCATAGATCATGGTTTCAGTGTTAGGAACCCTTAATTAAATCCATTACGGAATACAGTTTCTGAAAAATAAATGAAATTTATGTTGCAATGTATATAACGAGGAGAGATTGGAACCCTAATCGCATTAAGCGTATACTTTGTTTAAGTATAATGAATGAAGATTGAACAATTAAACTTTATATTTAAATTTTATTTTTGATATACATATTTTTTATGAAATGAAATAAACACAAGAAAAAATAATGAAATTATGAATAATTCCATCAAGAATAATATTAATATTATTATTAAATTTTATTATTGTTAATATAATATATAATATATATAATATAAATATTATTATTAAAATTGATATTATTTTAATTTTATTTAATTAGGTAGCAATTGAATTTATTTTATAATTTTCGAAGAAAAAAGCTACATTGTTACATGTTTTTAAATTTAAAAAATTTTTGTTATGTACATTTCATAGTTACATTATTTAATATAGTTTTTCATATTACAAACCTTTTAATTTTTACTCAGTTTTTTTTTTTTTTTTTATTAAATGTAAGTTTAGTCATTTACGAGTTTTTAACTTCTTCTTTAAATTAAATAATTATGGAATTAATTATTAAGTTACAATCCACTTTTATAAGAACATATTTTACCTGAAAGAAGGATCGCAATTTCAATTCATAAACTGAAAGACTGAAAAATTTCCCAAACAATTTCTCATATTCTTTCATTAGAACTTTTAATACAAAAATTCTCCAAATAATTTTAAAGCATTTAGTTGTTACTTGAATTTGATCAAAAGAGAATGTTCCATTTCAGTCCTTTAAATTTCTTTTTTTTCAATGTTCATCTTTTCAGAAAAATATTCGTAGATGACTTCTTCCATTTCGAATTTGGGACAGATTTTGCATGCGCATTAAATGATTATAAAACCAACGATTTTTGTACAATCTATATCAATACAATCTTAATTTTGGGTCAGCTTATCAAATTATGTAAAGCATATAAAAGCCTATGGTTCACACCACTTTGTTTTTAATATACATATGTATGATTAATGCATGGAAATATGTCTTCCATTAAGTGAATTATCTTCTTGAACTGAAAAATTAAAATTTTGTATTGAAATTAAAACAAAGTTCGCTGTTATAAAAATTTATTTCCATTTTTAGTAATGTAGAGATTTAATGTTATTATCTATTGTTAACAAACTTTACATTCGAACAGAATGATCTTATGTATTTATTTCGAATAGCAATGAATTGTTATTTATCTGATCTTTAATATATTGGCAAAGCATATTTACCTATATCTGTAGATTTCAATCTATCGTGAACAATTCGAAAATTTAATTAACAATTAATTTTTTTGAAGAAAGGTCAAATTACAGTTATTCAGATTCTTCTCGCCTCTACTTTTTATTCGTGTTTAAAAAATTTCGCTTACATTGTTCTTAAGGTATATCCTTTCAAAGTCGGGTAGAATTTCTCTGTAACACATTAATTGTACGTATCGCCAAATACTTTGTGACGCTTATATTATTGTATAAGTGATTGTTGAATATAGACGATATATCAACCTGTTAACACAGTGTTAACAGGTTTCATTCATCAAATCACCCCTGTTATGTTAACCGAAACAAGGGGAACGACTATTTCGCGGCGTCGATTAACCGAATCGTAGCGAGAATTTACGCCTCCCGTCGGACGCGTTTCCCTCGCGACGGCGTCTCTCCGCGAATGGTCGTAACACATATTATCATATTATTCTCGTAAGTTACTTACACAACTTATTATATACCTGTGTTTTGAGAGTTTCGTATAATAAAAACAATAAACATTTTTTGTTTCTAGAAGTTACAATGATTGTCGCATTCCTACCTTAACTTTTACTCTATTAACGAGCAATCGTCTTTCGAAACACATCGCAGCTCATAAATATGTAAATGCATAATGTCTATAATCATCATAAATGAGAAAATTACGTTTTTCTATAAATGTGTTTTTCAATCTATAAACTCAGATTTGATGTTCTCGCGTGCCTGTTGCTCTGCAGCGCATATGTATGTGCTCACTCGTTAAAGCATATATACGCACACAAGCACACCCATATGCGCGCACATACTCCCACGTTCGAAGTGGAAATCGCGTATTACACGGGGGTAGACTAGAAAAGGAAAACCACGTCGAATGTCAGATTTGCCTGACAACAGGAGCTTGCAAAGTATGTTTCCATGGTATCCACGGTATCCATGGAACTCATATACGCACACAGGCAAAGGCACTTTTTAAATCTGAGAAAAAATTAGGCGAGGGTTGCGTGGGGTTAATAATGGCCATTCGCGCGATCCTGATTGGTCAATACTCGCTCGTGCGCGTTGCTGCTTTTTCGCAAACGGTGCAAGCAGGCTCCGTGCGCTGTGCTCTGTGTTCAGTCGAGTTCAGTCGTCTGCCGAAGAAGGAAGCCAGCTGGCGGAAGCTGAGGAAACGTCAAGCGACTTCTCTTCCTTCTAAGTCGTCATAATTGCCACCATTGTAAGTAATGTTTTTTGTCAGTTTGCTAATTTTTTTATTTTCAGCGGTATATATTTCAGAAATCAGTCGATACTTTTTGTGGTAAAGTGTACATAATTTTGTATTTCCTGATTGGGGGTCACTTTATATGTTTGATTTACTCATCCACAGTGAATAACGCGGTCAAATCAAAATAAGTGGAACATTTGAGACATTGAGAGAAGGTAGAAAATTGTTTGAAATTGAAATCCTCCCATTTTCTCTTCGGTATCATCGACCCGTTTCATAATATCGAAATTTACCTATCAAAAATTTATTGTTAGTAAAAAGTTTCAATGTGTGCCGTAGAAATCGGCTAAAAAGAATATTTCTGTCACTCTCGATCCTGGTGAAAATAGCTATAGAAATGTCCCAGAAGAGCCTAAGATATTTCTAATTCTTGAGAAAATTATTATTAGTTATTAGTGATAAGAAAAATTGTGTTATTACGCGACTGTAAAAACTTCCGATTTCGGAAGAATTTAACGCGATAGACGAAGAGATTAATGGAAAATTGCCTTCTTTGAAAAGTAGATTAGAAAAATATGTAGGTGATAGTTTTTTTTTTTTTTTTTAAATAGTTTATTTAGCCAATATTTGATTTTTTGTACATTTTTGAGATTCACAATAAACAATGAATTGAGTATAGTGTGTTTAGGCAAAAGTACCGATACGCGTCGGTACGACGTAGCCATGGTCTAATATGTGTCGTGGATTTTCGGTTTTTGCGTTTATTTTTTTGTTTTTTTGGGTTTAAGTCGCATTGGTGCGTGATTTTTGTGTATTCTTGTGTGTGTTGTATTTTGTCCTGAAACTTGGCCGCAAAACAGGACTCCTCGGTGTATTACTTTTATGCGTTGTGGGATTTTGGGGGAGGGAGATGAGAGGAAAGGGGAGGGGGGTGTTAAATTATATTATTTACAATGATTACAGTATTTACATATTTACAGTACTTACATCTAGATTACACGGTGGTAGGAATGGTTTTTTGTCGAATTGGTAGTTCTCACTTATATTTTCTTATGGGTTTGGAATCCACCAATATTTTTTTGTGTTTTTTCTGTGTTTGTCTTTAGTGTCTTTTTGGGGGAGGGCCATGTTGTACCTCCACCTGGTGTCTGCAGTCAGTCCGTTTAAGTTTTCCTCGTAGAGTATTGTCTTTATCCCTATTTTTCTTTTTATGTGGAAAATTATCGGGATATTGTTTTGGTCTTGGAGGTAATTTTTTTCGTCTAGGTATAGGAACGCTTCTGGGGGGATGTAGCCTGTTGTCATTGTATTTTTGTAATATAGTACGTTTGGGTATAAGCCGCTGAAGATTAGGCTGTTTTCTTTTATTTTTGACGCTTGTGCGAAATGATTTCTTGCTAGTTTTAGTATGTGACAGTCAATGCGGTGAATGTTGGCTAGGTCGTAGATTTTTTTGTTTTTTATATATTTTTTGTATCCGCTCTGTTCGGATCTGTACGCATTTTGGCAAACTCTAATGCATTTTCTTTCGAAAACGCGGATTCTCTCCATTAGCGATGCTGGTATGTTGTACCAGATTGGGCAACCGTATGTTATAATTGGTCTAATTAGAGTTTGGTAGCATAATGTTTTTACATTGCTCTTGAGATGTTTCGAGTAAAATAGTCTTTTTGCTCTCCAGAATGCTTTATTGGCCTTGGCGAGTTGGGTTTCTATGTGTTGTTTGTAATTTAGTTTGTCATCTATGTTTATGCCTAGGTACTTTACGCAGTTTTTGTGTGGTATGATTGACTCTTCGAATGACTTTTCTTTTAATTGGAAATTTTTGCAGTGTTTTCTTTCTGCTGGGCTGATTTCGCTGGTTTTGGGTTTGAACAGTATGCTTTCGCATTTGTTTGCGTTGATTCTTAGTTTCCATGTGTGGTAGTAATCATTGATTTTGTCGAATAGTTCTTGGAGGTCTGTGTTTATTGTTTTAGTTTTGCGGCCTGTTACGTAGATGATTAGGTCGTCTGCGAAGGCTATGGAGCGTTTGTGGGTAGATTTGTTCATGTCGAACAGGTTTAATATGTCATTGTTGTATATGTTGAAGAGTAGCGGGGAGTTTACAGTTCCTTGTTGGAGTCCGTTTTTTATGCTGAATTCTTTGTTCGATGCATGAGAACCCTCGGTCATTAGGAATGTTCTGTTTGTGATCATGTCCCATACTATTTTGATTAAGTATCTCGGGAAGTTTTTTTTTATTAATTTATAAATGAGGCCTGTGATCCAGACTGTGTCGAAGGCTTTTTCGAGATCTATTAAGCAGGCGGCTACTCGTTGTTTTGCGTTTAGTGCCCAGCAGATGTCTGACGTGAGTTTGTTTGTCGCGTGTAGTGTGGAGTGTTTGTGTCGGAAGCCAAATTGGTTTTCTGATATAATGTTTTTTTTTTTGCAGAATGTAGTTAGGGGGTTGTTGATGACTACTTCAAATACTTTGCTTATGTTGGGGAGGAGACTTATTGGTCGTAGGTTTGTGAGTGATGAGCCGTCTTTATTTTTTTTTTTTGTGATTGCTATTATTTTGGCTTTTTTCCACTTTTTCGGGAAGTATGCGTTGTTTAGCGCATTGTTGAATATTACTGTGTAGTACCATTTTATTTTGTTCGGTAGGTGCTTAAGTGAGATGTTCGGGATGCCGTCGAAGCCGGAGGATTTTTTATTATTTAGCTTGGCGAAGATTTTGTTTAGTTGGTTAAAATTTGTAAAGTAATTTATTTCTGTTTCTGGTTGTTTGGGATTGTCTGAGGTGTTTTCGTTTGAGAACGTGCTGACTGTTTTGTTTAACGTTATGTCTTGTTCTATTTCGTTTTTGAGTTTGTTCGTTTCTGCGATGATGATTCTGTTTAATTCTTCTCGGCCCATGTGTTCGTTTTGGGTGTGTGTTTTGGAGAAGTGGGTGCCTATGATGTCTAGTTTTTCTGTTGTTTTAGTTATTATGAAGTTATTCTCGGTGTCTTTGCTGGTGTTGTGTATCTCTATACCTGCTTCTTGGATGAGGGGAGCTTTCTCTGGGGGCAATTTGAGCGGAGTGCTGGGGTTTTGTTCTTTCGGTCTGAAGATTTGATTTATTTGTGGGAACATGTTGGCTGAGTCGTTTTTGGAGATATTTTTTATTTTGTTTGTCCAGTAGAGGTTTATAGAGTATGCGAATTCTTGTTTCTGTTGTAATTTTATTTTGTGTAGTAGGTATTTTAGGTATTCTAATTCCTCTCTTTTGTCGTAAGAGTAGTTGTGTTTTATATTGTTTATTTTGGAGAGTATGTAGCTTTTGTCTCGTTGTAGTTCTTTTATTTTGTTGTTGATATATGGATCGCAAGAGTTTTTTTGTTTGAAGGTTGGGACGGATTTTTGGAGTGCGCTTTGTATGTGTTTTTCGATTTCGTCTATGTATGTGTCGATTTGTCTGTTTGTTAGGTTGACGTTGTTGTAGATATTTAGGTCGCATTTCTGTTCGAGTAGTTTTTGGAATTTTTTCCAGTTTGTCTTTTTGTAGTTGTACTTGGGGGTTTCGGTTTGTGTTTCAAGTGTTAGGTAGTCGGATGTGTTTTTGTTTATCTGTAAGAGTATGGCTTTATGGTCGCTGTCGTAGTCTAGGGTTTTGAGCGTGTTATTTGGTCGTAAGTTTTGGATTTTTAGTCGTGCATCTGTTAGGCATATGTCGAGGTATGAGCCTCCTTTTGGGTAGGAGGGTAGCTCGGAGCTGTAAAGGTTTGTTTTGTAGTGTATGCTTTTATTGTCTAGCCAGTTTCTGATGAAGTTTCCTCTCGTATTGTTTAGTGGGTTTTTCCAGCTTGTGTGTTTTGCGTTAAGGTCGCCGGCTATTATGTGGAAGTTTTCTTGTTTGTCGAGCTGTAAAAGTTCGAAGAGGTTATTGAATTCGTCGTTAAATTCTTTTTCGTTTCCGTAGGTTGCGTAGGCTGCAGTGATGAGTAAGTTTTCCTTTTTGTTTATTTTTATTTTTATGGTTGTCGTCTCCAGGGTTTTAAAACTTGTTATTTTGTCGTTTTGGATTTCTTTGAATTTCAGGGGGTTTTTTATGAGGATTGCCGTTCCTCCTCCTTGGATAGCGTTTGGTCTGTCGTGTCTTATTATGGAGTAGTTTTTGAAGGATACTTTGTGTCTTTTGTTCAGTTTTGTTTCTGAGATGAGTACGATGTCGGGGGTTTCTTTGTTTATTAGGGTTAGCATACTGTATCTTTTTTGGTTTGAGATTAGAGAGTTTGCATTTATTGCAATTATTTTCAGGTGTTTTAAATCTAATTTGGATGTTTTATGCTGTGTTTGTTGGTTTGGTGTGTTTTGGCTAATTGTCGACTGCGATATCTAAGGAGTTGAAGATGGTGTTGAACCTGTCTTCATGCGATGATATTGCATTTTTTAATTCGTTGAGTTGTATTTGTTGTTGATTTAGTGCTTGGATGAGACTTTTTTTAAAATCTTCGAAAGCGTTTAATATTATTTGTTGAGGGATGAACTCGGTTGTAATTGGGATTTGGTTTGCCCGCGAATCTAGTTTTGGGTTTATTGTGTGTGGGGGGTTTTCGATTTCCTGCTTTGGTCTTGCTTGTTGTTTCACTGCGTCCGAGAACTTTAGTTCTGGGGTGTATTTTCGGCTTATCTGGTCTAGTCGTTTGATTTTTGTTTCTTTGTCTTTTTTAATTTTTTCTGAAAGTTTTTGGCGCAGCTCTATGATTTTGGGGCACCCTTTGTATGACGCGGGGTGTCCGTAGCTTTTGCAGTTGACGCAGAATATTTTATCCTTTGTGATTGAATCGTCTTTTTTTATTTTGCACTCGCCTGGGCCATGGGGCTCGGTGCATTTTACACAGCGGTAGATTAGGTTGCAGTTTTGTGCTGTGTGGCCTAATCGTTGGCATTTGTGGCATTGGGTAATGTCATTTTTTCTTATTTTTTCCCACGTTATTTTGTAGTAGCTTAGTCTATTTATTTTTTGTAATTTCACGACGTTGCTATTGGGGGATACCTGTACTATGTATATTGGGAGCAGTCTGTTACTTTCCCTTGACTTTCTTGTCGAGAAGCGCGATACTTTCGTAAACTGTATGTCGTCTATTTTTAATGCTTGTAAGTCTTCTAGTATTTCTGTCTCTGTGAGGTTAATGTCTAGTCCTTTTAATAGGAACGTGTGTTGTCTTTGTGCTTTTGGTGTGTATGTGTAGAACGTTGTGTTTGTTGTTATCAGTAATTCTTTTGCTTTAATGTAGTCGTTTAGATTATGTAGGTATAGAGCGTGTTTGTTCGCGTGTATTCTGTTAATGTGAAAGTTTCTGATTTTGAGAGCGTCTTGTAAGAGAGCAATGGTGTCTTTTGGGTCTTGATGCGTTATGTTGATTGGCGGGGGCCTGTTACCTTTTGTGGGTGAGGGGGCGTCCTGTTGTTCCTCTGTGGGGTGGTTGGTGGGCTGTTCCTGTTGTGCTTGTTCCATCGGTGTCTTTGTCGGTGGGGGTTGCTCTTTTGGTTTGATCAGATGAGTGTGTTGATTTTGTGGTGTCGGCGGCCTCCTAGGTGGGGCGAGGGGGCTGTTTGTTCGTGTGTCGTTTGATTTTTCTTGGGTGTGTGGTGTTCCCAATGTGGACGTAGTCCTCCTGTTTGCTTTGATTCGCATTTCATTGTTCTTCCTTCTTATGGCTTCCACGATCGCATTTTGTATTGTTGATTCTTTTGTTGACGTTGCTTGAGTGCGAATCTGTTGTTGTGGTAAGGTGGTTTCCTGTGTTTGTAACACTTCAAATCTGTTTTTTGTTGGTATCACTGGTGAGGGAGGGCTTCTTGTAGTTTTCATGGTTTTGCTTTCTTTGGCGGTGGGATCTTGTGTATTGTTTTCTTCTTGGATTAGAACGAGATCTTCTTCTGTGTTTTCCGGGTTGTCTGGTAGTCTTTTGGACCTTCCCACTAGTTTTGGTTGTGGGTTGAGTTTCCGCGTTTTTTGCGCGGAAAGTCTTATGCTAATGTTGTTTTCTTTGTCCGTTTTTGGCGAGATTGCTTTTCTTTTACTCGTTTTTTTTGTTGGGATTACGGAGGGTTCCGTTTTTTTGCTTTCTGCTTCATTATCGATGTCGCCTATTTTTTTATTTATTTTGTTGTTATTTTTTTTTTCCTATTTATAGCGATGGTGTCACTAATCAATTTTCCACTTTCTGTCACTTTTTTCTTTTTTTTCACTTAGACTTTCTCTACGCGAAAGATTGTCTAGTTGGCGCGCGCACTGTTCGGGTCTGGGTCAGCTGTCCCTTTTTTTTTTTTTTAGGGCTGAGAGGTCCGTTTGGCTCGGAGGTTCGCAGTCGACTCGGTAATGGCAAAAGTATGCTCATAGGAATGACATTTGAAAGAGGATATTCCCGAGACTTGTTTCATAAGTTTACAACTTACTGGTAAGTTCACAACTTACTGAAAAACAAATATCGCGCAGCTACAGATTTACACGATTAGACCCAGTTACCACGCAAGCTTGGTAAATTGCTGAAACCATTCACGTTCCGCGATGATTGAAACAGAACCTTCAAATATTTATCGCGCTGCAATGTCGCTGGCCAAAGTAACAGAAAACGTCGAAAGTTTGATATTTGGCCAACATCGATGAACGTTCGAACAATAAAACGAATCTTCGAAACAATTTTCTCGATGGCTGCATTTGAAAGATATCAAATTTTAATCAAACTAATAACATATATAGAGAATCGGTTCTTGTATTACTTGGGTTCGTGATGATATCGTGATGAAAAAATTGCAGCGATATGGATCCCAAACTAATTTAGATACTCGTGAGCTCAAGCGTTCGCCAGTGAAGTATTTCATCGCACCAATTGATTTTCTAATGCAAAAAAGGTTTATTTACTGTTTAGGACGCGATACTTTATTTTAAGTATCATGTCTCCGTCAATCAGACGTCTTACCATATGAACTAACATTTTAATACAAGAAAGCTTTATTTCTTGTTTCAGATATGATATTTCCTTAAGAGTATATAACTACTTTTTAATCATTCCAAAGTTTAATCTATTAGATGGAGTATTAAATTAGTATAATCAACACAGATAACGAGATTAGAAAATTATATAAAGATCTTTCCCACTGTATATCTATACATAAAAAATAACTGAAAATGTATTAATCTATTAAAGTGCATCAATCTACAGATAATATTATTGTATATTGCATAAGATCTTCAGTTAGGTCATATAAAAAGCAATTATATATTGCTTCTCGCAAATATGTGCAGAAAAATAAATCTCTAATCCTTGACAGCAATTCAGCCTAAACGCCTTAGGACTCGAATTATCTCCACGTAATAAAAACTATATTTATACGTTTTAAACAAAACCACTTGTTTCGCGTTATCGCGGATTGCGTTTTTGCTATAAGGTACACTCATACATCACATAAATAGAAATTATATTCGTGACAAAACTTTGTATTAATTTTAGATTTAATTGTAGTCTGTTAGATAAAATTTTAGTTGTAGGTCTACAAGCAGTTTATTAGGAAATTACAATAACATGAGAAAATTAGATTTTACACTGTTGTGGTTAACCATCGTGCGATAGAAATAGATTACGGATAGTATTTAATAACCTACAAAAAGATACAGAAGAGGGTGAAGGATATAACATGTATCGGTGAAAGCAGGCTATTAACGTTAACCTTTTACGATTAAAGTAGAATATTTAGAAATATTATCTTTTTCCAATTGTTACAATTTCTAAATAAACTTTCAATGTTTGTATCAATTTTTTCCTTATTTCTCTTTGTACATAAAGAACTTTGTTTATTTGATTTCTTGCTAGCTTGATAGCTTCAACATTAAGTCTCTTTCAACACAATTTTCAAAACTAATTAGGCGTATTATATTTTACATTGAAACTTATTCAAACTCGTACTACGTACTTGAAATCAAGCAATCACCAATCATTGTAAAATGTGTTAGATGCTAGATAAAAATTATTTGCACTATTTTTATATTTATTTCCAGAATCGAATAACATTGAATTCATGTATTATAAATTATCCCCGATATTCTGCAACTCGCTGAAATTTATATACATTTTTATTCTTGTTTGAAATTTCTCACATGAAATATGTATTTCATAATTGTTCAATTAAAAACATTTTATATCAACCTATGAAATTCTACAAAATTAAATGAAAACAACAACATTCAGTTACCAACTATCAATCACGTCTTTACATTTCCTACATCAACAATTATTAGCCGGCGGCGATTTTCGTATCTCCCTATAGAAAGTCGCGGATGAAATTTACATGTTATATAGAATTATCATAAAGAGACTTTTAAGGGATTTGTAGCGGGACGATATTTCCCGAAAGTAAAACACACCGAGACTCGAAAGTCGTATTTTCTGTGCACGTCTCAAATTGTATTTCTAGGAAGAAATTTCTTGGTTGTCTACGCTTTTTACAAACGCACACTAACAGATAATTCAGAGAAGAACAGAACTTCACATAATAATGCGTATTACGAATAACATTTTGGACGCCGAAATTACTGATGTTACATATTTCACATTACTTTTATTCGAAAAGCATTTTACGCAACACAATAGTTTCTTAAGAACTTTGTAAGAAAGGCTTTTCCGTAATTAATCGAAATCGAATCGAGTCGAAGTCGAATCGACTGTGACTATAGGGATTACACGTTAAGATTTTAACTTTGAAGATGAATCCATTCCTAAGGCTAGACTTTCTAAAAATTCAATCGTGAATAAATAATATACTAAATAACGCGTTGTCCAAGTTTCAAAGAGATCGTAAGAAAGTCGTTCTAAGCTTCGAATACCGTAATACGATAAAAAGAGCGCGGCCACAAAAATTAACAGAATAAGTAGAACGCGATTTCACGTTTTTGTGATCTTTATGCGAAGTAGTTGAAGTAAGCGATTCGAAGATATAAAGCCTTTTGAGAGTTGATAAATGTTTTGTGGGAAACGAATAAGATTGGTTTAGTTATCTATATTAATTTGTCTTTGTTAATATTATTAGTTTGCATATAGTTAATGTTAGTAATACTTTTTAAATGTTCAAGAAATCAATAGAAACGTGCATTTAATTCTGATATGAAATGGAAAGGTAGTTTTAATGTAAAGTCGATTGACAAATTATTATTGAATTTTGAAATTACTCTTCCATAAAAAATGTCACTTAATGTTTCAGAACTCATTTGAAACGTGTAGGTAGATATTGTTGATTTAATATTATTTTAAACCACAGATGATGGAAGCACGTAATAAAGGAAGGGTGAAAAGGTTATAATCTTACAAAATGTGATTGAAAAGTAGGAAAACACGATAAAGGAAATTTTCATAATTCTTTTAGCAAAGAGGAAAAATTCTATGAAGCGATTTTGTGTGACGGAAGAGTTGCAATGCAAAGTATAACTTTATTATTAAGTCATTTTGTATGGAAGAAAGTTTTTTCTGTTTCGAACTTTCAAAATAATACACAGTTTTATTGAATATTATGAAATGCTAGTAACGAAGAATAAACGCATATATAGTTACTTATTTTTAATTCGTATTACCATTTATCATTTTCATTTTTAAATTTATATTATTGCTTACTATCTTCATTTTGTATGAAAAAATGTTTATTTCTTTTTAAATAATTCGCAGTTTTACTAAATATTCTAAGATAACAGTTGAGAAATACAAGCGCACGGTTGCTCATTATTGTCTTTTATCTTCAGTTTTAAATTTGGATACTTATATTTCTTGTATCTTGATTATTATTCGGATTACAAGCAAAATAAATGGACCTATTCCATGATTAAATCACATTCTGTTAACTAATTGCCAGAGTTTTAAAAAAGCTGGTGCTAAAATCGAATGTAAAAAAAAACTCGTGGCAACTCGCACTCCCTGATTTCTCGATTCATACCCTCTGACTTCTTCACTAACGCACGTGTTCCGCGTCCGCTCGTGGCCAGGGTCACGTAGGCCTTTTTTACCAAACTATTTAATTTAACGACCGACGACACATTTGTCACGTAAAATCACAAGTCACAACTCAGATTATAAAATATACAAGAAGGTTTGGCCGAAACACAACTATTAACTTTCTTTTTTGTCGCACTTTATTATGCACTTAATAATTACAATTGCGTATACACTGAGTTGGCACTATGGGTCCAGTCCAGTCGCGGGGAGACGCGTTCGCGTTGAGGCGCGTCAACGGCACTCGTAAATTCCCGTTACGATTATACGAATCGACACTAGCAACACTATCTCGACAACGCAACTCGCACTCCCTGATTTCTCGATTCATACTCTCTGGCTTCTTCACTAACGCACGTGTTCCGCGTTCGCTCGTGGCCAGGGTCACGTAGGCCTTTTTTACCAAACTATTCAATTTAACGACCGACGACACATTTGTCACGTAAAATCACAAGTCACAACTCAGATTATAAAATATACATGAAGGTTCGGCCGAAACACAACTATTAACTTTCTTTTTTGTCGCACTTTATTATGCACTTAATAATTACAATTGCGTATACACTGAGTTGGGGAGACGCGTTCGCGTTGAGGCGCGTTAACGGGAGTCGTAAATTCCCGTTACGATTATAGGAATCGATACCGCGAGCAGGGCGATCCCCTTATTTCTTTTGGGATAATAGGGGTGTTTGTGGTTGAATAACTGTAGTCTACAGTTATATAACAGAAGTATATTTACACCAGATTACAACCCGTAGACCGTATAGAGAAAATCTTGGAGGTCGTCGGACAGTACAATGTTTGACCCGAGGGTGGATAGCGTTTGCGCGTTGAATGCCGTGAACGTGACTGAATAGTAGACTTGACTGGCCGATGTGTAGAAGAACAGTCCGAGGTATGTTAGAGCAAAGTACTTGACTGACCGAGGAGTGTAAGAGCAGTGACTTGACTCTCCGAGTAGTATTTAGGGGGAAAGCTCGATGTGGGTGTACCCTTTCGGAACCAAGCACGCGGATTCGTTGCTCACACTTTTCGTTAGAAAAGTGAGGGTAACGATCCGTGATGCCCATTGGTTATATTGGTTATAACCAGCTGTTTCGCGGGGCACAGCTGCTTTCTCCGAAATTAGCAAGAGTGTGCAATAAACCTAAGGACCGTTCAAAGGACCATCCATAAACCGAAAAGACTTGTGTGAATAGAAGTTAAGCTGGAAAGCTTCGGTTTATGGTGGTTCCTTGGGTTTCTTGCAGGTCAGTGTAACGAGGGGTAGGCCTTGGCGGCCAGCCCGAAAGGAGGGACGTCGCACGGACCATCTCGCGCGACGTAACACATATATTCAAGCGTAGATAAAAGACAATAAACTTATCTTCTTCAGTCTCCGTAATTTTTGTCTTGCACTTACGTAACAAGGTAATGGAAAAAAAAAAATAAATGAAAAAGGAAAAGAGTACTGATTTTAATGTGTATACCTACTTTCATAAAAAGCCTTTAAAGTATCTTATCGTAGAGGTAATAAAGATTTCGCTTTAAAGCCTACATGCAAATCTACTCAAGCTTAAACCACGCTTCAATTGAATACTTAGGATAAAAACGATATACACTTTTTGCTGCTGCGCAGAAAACAGTTTCTTTCAAAATATGATAGTAATGATTCTGTTGAGAATTGTGGATCTTAGTCGCCGAAATAAATGTATAGAACCATTTACAGTACACGTAGAAATGATATTAAAATAGTTTCATATTTATTTAATATGTGATTTACAAAATATTCGTAGATACCCATTGCACGTGTCTCAGCACATCTCACTATCTTTTTCCCGCCATGCGTATGCAACAGTTGCATTCCTCTGTTCTGCGGGACACTGCGCATGCACGTATTCCCCCCCCCCCCACACACACTCATACTTATATGCGTGTCGCTGCTTCGCAGCTAATCCGGAGTAACAAACAAAATTACATATATCTCAATAGATTCGTCGTTACATAACGAAACTTCATCGTATTCTTTCCATATTTCAATTCGAACATTTTTAACTGATAATGCAAGTGATCTTCCGTGTAAATTGTGAAAATCGTTAAAAGAATGAAATTTTACATTAAAATATTAAAGTAACTATGGTAAAAAGAATACAGTTTCAATCGAACAGTAAATATGAAATTGTTAAGATAGTAAATTATTTATACAAGTATGTAAATTCAGTGCAAACTTCAATTAAACGTAGTAACTAGTTTGTGAATCAACAGGTGTCACCTGTTCATTCAACAGGTGTTCCCATCAATGCATCAATGAATCAAACGTACTATAAACTCTTATAATCCAAGTTACAGTACCGCGCTAAAATAATTTACTTCTAGTTCTCAATGGGAATTGATTGTAAATGGTCTACCAAATAAAAAAAATTCTATTATCACCTTATGAAACGAAAGAAACTTCTCGGACAACCTAACATAATCGTAATCGCTTACATATTTCAATCTATTTGAAACAACTTTACATCTGAAACCATCATCGAATTCCTCCTCTACAAGTTTCATAGTATCTGGCAATGATAATTTTTTCAAGTCAGACTTGGCATAATAAGCATGAAACGCTGTAAAAGAGGAACAGGCGATAAAATCGAATCTCGCGAATAAATCGAAATGTTGCCTAAGCATGAAACAGTGTCACTTCTTGTCGAAGAAGCTGGTTGCGTATAGCGAGGTGTGGCAGTTAGGAGCCTAATTAAAAATACTTGCGTCACGAGCCAACGAAGACAAAAGGAACTTATGAATTACACGGAGAATCCTTCAGCGACCACCGCAGCTCGGCTACGAAGCGCGGATAAAAAGTCCATGCGAATGGTATGAAAAAAGAAAAGAGTCTCTGTAGTTTTTATCCTCAATGGTACGTTGTCACAATTACGAAAGAGCAAACGAGAATAAAATTGTATGTTTGAGTTAGACACGGAGATTAATTAGGTTTTTACCTGGCCTCTGGAATTTATTAGTGGGAGGCTTTGGGAATGGTTGTGGAAAAGATGGAACGTAATATGCAAATGTACATAGAATATCGGAAGTACATGTTTCGATATTCAACAAGTGAGACAAATTTATATCCAGGCCTGTTTCCCTTACGCTCATACAAGTATAAATTTTCAATCTAATCATGAAACTTGATTTCTAAACATCAACGATAAAGTGTTTCAGCGTTTGTATGAACTTTCCCGAATATTAAATTTGTGCTTTCAGCAGCTTTTACGATGTATTTTTCAAGTTGGAACTCATAAAAAAGATGGTAGCTTTTAATACTATTATTTAATATTCATAGCACTTTAAATATTCAACAGACGTGCAATTATAGTAAATTTCTACTCTTTTCGCGTACTCGACATTCGTTCTTCTAAAATTATTCCTACGATATGATCAAAGGATAAAAAGTTTGCCTTTATCCGTTGATTTTGATTGGTCAGAAAGCTGATCAAAAGATTGGTTTCAGTCAATTTCAGTTGCCACTTTGTCTACCGACTTCGTTCTCTAACATTGGTTCCAACTGTTTAGATGAACCTGATGAGGAGGACAGTGTGGATGAAGGAATTGGATTACCGCCGACGTACGAGGCGTCGAGTAGCTCAAATGACTCGAGTAGCTCGGCTGGCCCGAGTGGCTTGGCTGGCCCGAGTGGCTCGGCTGGCCCGAGTGGCTCGGCTGGCCCGAGTGGCTCGAGTGGCTCGAGAATCGTCCAACAATTATGACAATATGCAACCTCGTAACGAAGTGGTACGTACACAAATCTATTTACGATCAATTTCTCATCCTTTTTTTCGCTTTTTGTACTTCAGCAAATTGACTTTTCTGATCACGAGATGATCAGAAAACGAGATGATCACTGTCCATGAAACGATGCCAAACGGTTCTTATTTTCATATTCTGTGTAAAATAAAATATCTTGATACTTTGAAGAATAAAAGATAAAAAAAAGTAAAAAAGAATAAAATACTTTGATAATGTTTGCGTCCACCAGGATTTATACATATGAAATCCAACAGAGGTTTGCTCCTGCTGTCAAATGAAATGTTTACACATATCGTTGGATAAAGGGCTTTGAAAAATGCACCGGATATAGGATATTCGTTGGATCTGTCGCAATATCGTCTAGCCATGTTTATGCCAATTACAATTGCACGACGTGAAACTTTTATTTACGAATGTAAGCTATGTGCGTGATAATTTAGGTATTATTCTAATATCATTAGGTTATTTTTATATACAAGCTTTAATAATTTAATATTTTTTACTTTAACATAGCTATTTCTATCTTCTAATATTTTTGATTTTAATATAGAAACTGGAATCTTGACTAATTTTATCAAATATTATGTATTCAGGGATACTGAAAGTAGTATATCACTTAAGTTAAGCAGTTGGGGGAAATTTTTCTTGAAACAACAATTTTTAGTTACCGATGACATGATTAAATATTGTCAAATAATATTGAAATAATGATATTTTACAGACATGGAAGTTTACGAAAAATTCGTTAATTCAACGTATTTTTTCAATATTTCTTTACTTTCTCTTATCATTTCATATATTTATGTTCATTCTATCGGCATTCTATATTGAATCAAATTTTAGAAAAAGCGACATAAATATTCTGCAGAAATTGGAAATTGCACAGTTGGAGCAAGAAAAAATGTTGATAACGTTGAATAGAAGTACGAAAAAGAGTTAATAATCTCAGAACTAATATGTTTTTAATCTATAACAAAAATGATCATTTCATTAATTATTGATGGTAGTAGATATAATAATCGATAGTAGTAGAATGTAATTTACTAAATTGGTTTTCTATATTTATATAAACTATATAACTTGCTGCAACTTATTGTATATTTCTTAAACTTTTAGAAAGGAATTATAAATTGGTAATTTTAATCATTCGAGTAATTCTAGCATCAAAAGTTTCTTAACATATATTTCATTTTTATGTAAACTGTATGAAAAATTAAAAACTAGTAATTTTGATGATTCTAATAATTCCACCGCTTCGAGGATATATCTTTATTAATAATTTGTGCATTTGTATGAACTATATCATTTATTATATGGTCATAAAACGCAATGGTAAGAAAAATTGCGGGTTGATAATTTTAATCACGCTAGTAGCTAAAGCAAATCACATTAAAACAAGCTTCACCGTGTAAAAACTCAATAATCTCGTTGGTTCGATCCAGTGTCGGATAGTATCACGGATTCGAAACAAGTTCCGTCATTTTATCGACTGGATTATTGCGTTACGATCTTGCTACCTTACAAAAGTTTCCGTAAACTGTGCGTCACCGTGTCGAGAGCAACAGGCGTGTCACGTTCCGATAATGATATCGGCGTAACGCTCAGCGAGCGAACACACGGATGAGATAGAAGGTCAATAACGAACGAATAAACGAACGAAAGACGATCTGAACGAGGTTCTGACGACAATTCCACCGTTGAAATGAAATACGTGCAACGAAACGATTATAAAGTTCATTGCCAACGGTTTGGTGGTTACACGTTAAAGGGATTGGATAGCAAGTTTTGGATCTATACTGGGTGTCCCAATTAAACGTAATATCTACCTTATTTACGATTGTATGCAAATACTTCTCAGGACAAAGTTGAACCATTTCAATGGGCATGTGTGTAATGCTAGAAAGAAATTTTTCGTTTTCTTTTCTTTTTTTTTTTTTTTTTTTTTTTTTTTAGGAGATTTCTAGTCGTTTCAAGTTATCGGTATTTTCGTTAAATAGAGCTCCATATATTTGTTTATACCAATGGATTGTTCTCTGCGCGAAAGTATCAAGGTAATTGCGTAAGAAATGCTTGTTTAAAAGATATTCCGATTTTATTTAATTTCATCGAATGTAGCGTAGGAAAGACAGGGAAACATAAACCGTGTATCACTTTGCGCCGTTTTACGAGTTTTACAAAATTAAGGTCAAAATTAAGGTCTTTTAAACTAAGCATTTTCAGATACCTTAATACCTTAATACTTTTATATAAAGAATGAAAAGTGTATCGATCACCCCTTGAAATCTCGTGAAACATCATCGTTGCGAGCTACCCTTGAAATACAATAGTTGCCTTCAGAAGTGTTTTTTCGCACAATCGTAAATAAGGCAGATATTTAGGTGATCTCGTTTGTGAGACACCCTGTATAAGTTCAATTTGTGGCCGTAGCTTTCAACATTGTTACAATATCGACATCGATACAAAGTACGCATTGATTCTGAAACGTTAACACATTGTGTACTGGAATTACATTTTAAGCGTATTGCAATTACGATATTGAGTATTTTCCGATATTTTTGATCCTTTGCGTGTGATCCTTTCGAGCATACATGTACAATTTTTATAAATATGTGTATTTCAATTGTTGGAATTCTTACATTACTCGAACTACGAGAAGTCTTCTTCTTTTAAAAGATTGATGGAAAATTAGTTGGACATTATATTCTGACTACCTTGATTTTCTCAATGAGGAGTTGACGAAATATTTTGTTCTAGAAAGGAAATGTACTAATTTTCATGGGCCGGAAATAAGATTCAATAGGATTCAAAGGATTATTTCATATAGATATCTACAAATTTTAAACAAATCGAAATCTCACTAAATTGTAAATGATCAAATAATGAATTATATATGTAGTAACTTTAAGTGTATTGTTTAATTCTCACAAAATTAAAAGTGTCTGGTAACAATAGTTTTTATGCATATATTTATGCAATTGCTTACTTGTTACAAGTTTGCTGTTCTATTTGTGTTGCATGAAATATAACTATGCAGTACATCTAGAACGCAAATCCTGTGGCAGGTCTCAGCGTCATATGTGGTAGATAAATATTTATATATATATATATACAGTGCTTGTCCCATCGATACAAATAAATAGTAATCGAACGGAGCCAAGTCTGGTGAGTAAGCCGCATGCGAAAGTATTTCCCAACTGAACGCTTCGATCGTTTCCTTGACCGGTTTTGCTGTATGCGATGGTGCATTATCATGGAGCAAAATTACTTTGTGTTGCCTTTTTTCATATTCTGGTCGTTTTGCACGCAAAGCTTGATTCAAATCGATCGTTTGTTGTCGGTAGCGCTCAGTATTAACGGTTTCGCCAGGTTTTAACAGCTCATAATAGATCACATCCTTCTAATCCCACCAAACACAGAGCATCGTTTTCCGTCCATAGCGATTTGTTCTTGTAGCCGATGTCGGTGGTAAAGCTGATATCAACTGGTAAAGCTGATCCTTTATCGTATGCTTCACGTGCATATAGAGATTATTTAATCGGACATTGTTTACGTATTTTAACCGGTACTGTTGGAGATGCTCATTTATCTTCAATATTAGAATATGGACAAACTATTATGGCTTCTGCTGGAATAGATGCTGGATTTTTATGTACTGACAAAGTTACAGTTACACGTAAGTTTAAATAATATCTTGTTTAATGAGTTCATTGGTGGTATTGGATGGCATTAAATTTCTTTCTTCCTTTTTTTTCTTTAACTAATAAATAGAATTTGGTGAATCAATGTTTTAGATTGCGAAGATGAAATTGGATTATGGTGGGGAGCAGTTATATATCTAGCAGCATGTTGGAAATTGAAAGAAGACGATTCACAAGCATGGAGCATTGTTTAAAGCAAATTTCCTTATGAAAAATGTTATCAACTTTGCAATAATAATAATAGTATTAGTCCACTACCATATATTGTTTTAAATGCTTTGCAAGCAACAAAAGCGACTACTAAATCAGTCTCTATGCGTTTTATTGATCAGGCAGGAATATTGCTTGAACAATGTTTGGTTTATTATAATTGCAAGCAACAGTCATCCCAAAACGTTTTGGTAAGATATTTAAATATTATGTTTATAATATATTAATATATTCAATTCTTTTATACAAAAATTATTATAATTACTTATATCTTTTTGCAATGCTTTTATTTTACACAGATAATAAATTTAGAAATTATGAAGTAATAAATTATATAACATATGATTCGAATACGGAAATAAAATATTTAATTTTTTTTATATTTTTTGAAATTTATGATTTTTGAAAAATCTGTTTTTATGTTATTTATCTTCTCAAAATGAATATCATTACACTTTTTTTCATAAAACAAAAGAAAATGATCAAATAATGAATTATATATGTAGTAACTTTAAGTATATTGTTTAATTCTCACAAAATTAAAGGTGTCTGGTAACAATAGTTTTTATGCATATATTTATGCAATTGCTTACTTGTTACAAGTCTGCATAGTAGCTGTGTTGCATGAAATATGACTATGCAATACTTCTACAATGCAACTCCTGTGGCAGGTCTCAGCGTCATATGTGGTGGATAAATATTTATATATATACAGTGCGTGTCCCATCGATACAAGTAAATAGTAATCGAACGGAGCCAAGTCTGGTGAGTAAGCCGCGTGCGAAAGTATTTCCCAACTGAACGCTTCGATCGTTTCCTTGACCGGTTTTGCTGTATGCAATGGTGCATTATCATGGAGCAAAATTACTTTGTGTTGCCTTTTTTCATATTCTGGTCGTTTTGCACGCAAAGCTTGATTCAAATCGATCGTTTGTTGTCGGTAGCGCTCAGTATTAACGGTTTCGCCAGGTTTTAACAGCTCATAATAGATCACATCCTTCTGATCCCACCAAACACAGAGCATCGTTTTCCGTCCATAGCGATTTGTTATTGTAGCCGATGTCGGTGGTAAAGCTGATACCAACTAGTAAAGCTGATCCTTTATCGTATGCTTCACGTGCATATAGAGATTATTTAATCGGACATTGTTTACGTATTTTAACCGGTACTGTTGGAGATGCTCATTTATCTTCAATATTAGAATATGGACAAACTATTATGGCTTCTGCTGGAATAGATGCTGGATTTTTATGTACTAACAAAGTTACAGTTACACGTAAGTTTAAATAATATCTTGTTTAATGAGTTCATTGGTGGTATTGGATGGCATTAAATTTCTTTCTTCCTTTTTTTTCTTTAACTAATAAATAGAATTTGGTGAATCAATGTTTTAGATTGCGAAGATGAAATTGGATTATGGTGGGGAGCAGTTATATATCTAGCAGCATGTTGGAGATTGAAAGAAGACGATTCACAAGCATGGAGCATTGTTGAAAGCAAATTTCCTTATGAAAAATGTTATCAACTTTGCAATAATAATAATAGTATTAGTCCACTACCATATATTGTTTTAAATGCTTTGCAAGCAGCAAAAGCGACTACTAAATCAGTCTCTATGCGTTTTATTGATCAGGCAGGAATATTGCTTGAACAATGTTTGGTTTATTATAATTGCAAGCAACAGTCATCCCAAAACGTTTTGGTAAGATATTTAAATATTATGTTTATAATATATTAATATATTCAATTCTTTTATACAAAAATTGTTATAATTACTTATATCTTTTTGCAATGCTTTTATTTTACACAGATAATAAATTTAGAAATTATGAAGTAATAAATTATATAACATATGATTCGAATACGGAAATAAAATATTTAATTTTTTTTATATTTTTTGAAATTTATGATTTTTGAAAAATCTGTTTTTATGTTATTTATCTTCTCAAAATGAATATCATTACACTTTTTTTCATAAAACAAAAGAAAATGATCAAATAATGAATTATATATGTAGTAACTTTAAGTATATTGTGTAATTCTCACAAAATTAAAAGTGTCTGGTAACAATAGTTTTTATGCATATATTTATGCAATTGCTTACTTGTTACAAGTTTGCAGTTCTAGTTGTGTTGCATGAAATATAACTATGCAGTACATCTAGAACGCAAATCCTGTGGCAGGTCTCAGCGTCATATGTGGTAGATAAATATTTATATATATATATATATACAGTGCTTGTCCCATCGATACAAATAAATAGTAATCGAACGGAGCCAAGTCTGGTGAGTAAGCCGCATGCGAAAGTATTTCCCAACTGAACGCTTGTCTGGTAACAATAGTTTTTATGCATATATTTATGCAATTGCTTACTTGCTACAAGTCTGTATAGTAGCTGTGTTGCATGAAATATGACTATGCAATACTTCTACAATGCAACTCCTGTGGCAGGTCTCAGCGTCATATGAGGTGGATAAATATTTATATATATACAGTGCGTGTCCCATCGATACAAATAAATACGATAGTAATCGAACGGAGCCAAGTCTGGTGAGTAAGCCGCGTGCGAAAGTATTTCCCAACTGAACGCTTGTCTGGTAACAATAGTTTTTATGCATATATTTATGCAATTGCTTACTTGCTACAAGTCTGTATAGTAGCTGTGTTGCATGAAATATGACTATGCAATACTTCTACAATGCAACTCCTGTGGCAGGTCTCAGCGTCATATGAGGTGGATAAATATTTATATATATACAGTGCGTGTCCCATCGATACAAATAAATAGTAATCGAACGGAGCCAAGTCTGGTGAGTAAGCCGCGTGCGAAAGTATTTCCCAACTGAACGCTTGTCTGGTAACAATAGTTTTTATGCATATATTTATGCAATTGCTTACTTGTTACAAGTGAGCACTCTAGTGGCATTGCATGAAATATAACTATGCAGTACTTCTAGAGTGAAACTCCTGTGGCAGGTCTCAGCGTCATATGTGGTAGATAAATATATATATACAGGGTAGACGAAATAAAATGTTATAGACTGTTTTCTTATAAACTATTGTACATATTTTCTTTCTTTCCTAAATTAAACATGATAGCGGGGTAATCATTTGGAGTGCAATCAATTTTTTTAAGACTACTAAGAAAAGTTTAAAGGCAGCCTCCTTCATTTATCTTAAATGCATTTTCTTCGTTTAGGTAACTCATATCAAACAGAGTAACATTTACTTAAAACATTTCTTTTTATTCTGCACAATTAAAGAGATTTAATAAATAATTCAATGCAGTTCTAGATACATTTAGAGACAAGAATATATTTCAACTCTTTTTATAAACATATTTTTTTACCTATTTGTTTGATAATAGAAAGGTAATTTCTTGAAATATTTTATGAACAATGTAAATTTTAAATTCTTTAGAGAGATGAACCGTACAATTTAATCATCTTCTCATATGATGATTAAATATTTAATATATCCTACAATAAAGGAAAATATAAACTTAAAAGTATTTACTGCGCATACACATTGGTTATTTCATTAACGCTATGAAATGCTTAAAACAGTATTTATGAAAGACTTAATAGGTGTTTAGAAATCTAAAGACATCATTTTAAACATTTATTAAAATAATTTTCACTTTGGAATACATTTATACATATATTTTTCCCCTCCTTTCTTCTCTGTTTACCTTCTGGAGTTTCTCTTGAGAGAAACACGTATTTTTTACCATAACTCTTTAACTGTGCAAAGTCAAAAAATATTCAAGTTAAATATTATTCTTATATATATTTAATAAGATAAATATTAAATATTATAAATATTTAATAAGAGCTCTTTGAATAAAGAAATGTTAATATCTCACTCCATTTGAAATTAAAGGGATTCTCTTTACCTATGTATAGTAGTCTTCCTAAAAAATTTTTTACATACCAGATGATTTATCAACTCCTTTGTCCTTAATTTAAAAAGAAATGAAATGATTTCTAAGAATTTGGCTTATAATATTTTACAGGATGGTAGAAAATGGAATCAAAACTTTTTCTTAGGGATAGATAGCATTTAACAGCTCCTGAATCCAACAAATCAATCAAATCTACAAAATTAATAATAATTTTCTTATTAGCTTTGATTATTGTTTTAGCTTACTCAATTGTGGATTTGTGATTGGTTACTTGAAATGCGAACTACACTTTGGCAGGAATTAGATAACGATTTAGAAAAATTAACTACAAATATATCTCTTGGAGGTTTTCAACGTGATTTAGCTTGTTTGAGACAATTATGTCAACATATTCCAGTAAGTTTATATATATTTTCTAATATTATAATTTATAAGTTAATTATTGTTTTTAACAATTGTCACGTATTTTTTAGTCTACTTTAGCAAGAGTATTTGTTTATGAAGCCACAACACGTATAATGGCGGGAGCAACACCAGTGAAAACTCAAATATTGTTAGACCGTAGCTTACATCACAGAAATTCACGTTCTTCAATTATCCGTGGAAAAGATCGTTCACAAGATCAATATACTGGAGAAAGAGAACACGCGGTAGCTTTATGTTTAGCTTGCCGACATTTACCTCCACTATTATTAGCCTCTCCTGGAGAACGTGCAGGCATGCTTGCAGAAGCTGCTAAAACTCTTGAGAGGGTAGGAGATATAAAGAGACTTCAAGAATGTTACAAATTAATGAGGCAATTAGGACCAGCTATCTCTGCTAACTGATATATTACTGGTATAAGAATATACCTCATTCAATCTTGTCTTTTACATGGGTTTATCTTTTTCATGACTCATTATTGTACCAGGTATGTAAATATGAAACCGGAATTTTTATATAGAAAATACACGTTTATTGTATGAAAATGATTAAAAATATTTTATTCGAAGTATTGCCCATCGCTAGCTATACATTTTTCCCACCTGTCTGGCTATTGGTGGATGCCACGTCAAAAAAACTGTGTCTCTTTTTAGGCAAACCAGTCATCGAGCCATTTTCGTAAGAAGCGAAGTGCTGGTCAGAAAGTGCGTGTCCCATCGATACAAATAAATAGTAATCGAACGGAGCCAAGTCTGGTGAGTAAGCCGCGTGCGAAAGTATTTCCCAACTGAACGCTTGTCTGGTAACAATAGTTTTTATGCATATATTTATGCAATTGCTTACTTGCTACAAGTCTGTATAGTAGCTGTGTTGCATGAAATATGACTATGCAATACTTCTACAATGCAACTCCTGTGGCAGGTCTCAGCGTCATATGAGGTGGATAAATATTTATATATATACAGTGCGTGTCCCATCGATACAAATAAATAGTAATCGAACGGAGCCAAGTCTGGTGAGTAAGCCGCGTGCGAAAGTATTTCCCAACTGAACGCTTGTCTGGTAACAATAGTTTTTATGCATATATTTATGCAATTGCTTACTTGCTACAAGTCTGTATAGTAGCTGTGTTGCATGAAATATGACTATGCAATACTTCTACAATGCAACTCCTGTGGCAGGTCTCAGCGTCATATGAGGTGGATAAATATTTATATATATACAGTGCGTGTCCCATCGATACAAATAAATAGTAATCGAACGGAGCCAAGTCTGGTGAGTAAGCCGCGTGCGAAAGTATTTCCCAACTGAACGCTTGTCTGGTAACAATAGTTTTTATGCATATATTTATGCAATTGCTTACTTGTTACAAGTGAGCACTCTAGTGGCATTGCATGAAATATAACTATGCAGTACTTCTAGAGTGAAACTCCTGTGGCAGGTCTCAGCGTCATATGTGGTAGATAAATATATATATACAGGGTAGACGAAATAAAATGTTATAGACTGTTTTCTTATAAACTATTGTACATATTTTCTTTCTTTCCTAAATTAAACGTGATAGCGGGGTAATCATTTGGAGTGCAATCAATTTTTTTAAGACTACTAAGAAAAGTTTAAAGGCAGCCTCCTTCATTTATCTTAAATGCATTTTCTTCGTTTAGGTAACTCATATCAAACAGAGTAACATTTACTTAAAACATTTCTTTTTATTCTGCACAATTAAAGAGATTTAATAAATAATTCAATGCAGTTCTAGATACATTTAGAGACAAGAATATATTTCAACTCTTTTTATAAACATATTTTTTTACCTATTTGTTTGATAATAGAAAGGTAATTTCTTGAAATATTTTATGAACAATGTAAATTTTAAATTCTTTAGAGAGATGAACCGTACTATTTAATCATCTTCTCATATGATGATTAAATATTTAATATATCCTACAATAAAGGAAAATATAAACTTAAAAGTATTTACTGCGCATACACATTGGTTATTTCATTAACGCTATGAAATGCTTAAAACAGTATTTATGAAAGACTTAATAGGTGTTTAGAAATCTAAAGACATCATTTTAAACATTTATTAAAATAATTTTCACTTTGGAATACATTTATACATATATTTTTCCCCTCCTTTCTTCTCTGTTTACCTTCTGGAGTTTCTCTTGAGAGAAACACGTATTTTTTACCATAACTCTTTAACTGTGCAAAGTCAAAAAATATTCAAGTTAAATATTATTCTTATATATATTTAATAAGATAAATATTAAATATTATAAATATTTAATAAGAGCTCTTTGAATAAAGAAATGTTAATATCTCACTCCATTTGAAATTAAAGGGATTCTCTTTACCTATGTATAGTAGTCTTCCTAAAAAATTTTTTACATACCAGATGATTTATCAACTCCTTTGTCCTTAATTTAAAAAGAAATGAAATGATTTCTAAGAATTTGGCTTATAATATTTTACAGGATGGTAGAAAATGGAATCAAAACTTTTTCTTAGGGATAGATAGCATTTAACAGCTCCTGAATCCAACAAATCAATCAAATCTACAAAATTAATAATAATTTTCTTATTAGCTTTGATTATTGTTTTAGCTTACTCAATTGTGGATTTGTGATTGGTTACTTGAAATGCGAACTACACTTTGGCAGGAATTAGATAACGATTTAGAAAAATTAACTACAAATATATCTCTTGGAGGTTTTCAACGTGATTTAGCTTGTTTGAGACAATTATGTCAACATATTCCAGTAAGTTTATATATATTTTCTAATATTATAATTTATAAGTTAATTATTGTTTTTAACAATTGTCACGTATTTTTTAGTCTACTTTAGCAAGAGTATTTGTTTATGAAGCCACAACACGTATAATGGCGGGAGCAACACCAGTGAAAACTCAAATATTGTTAGACCGTAGCTTACATCACAGAAATTCACGTTCTTCAATTATCCGTGGAAAAGATCGTTCACAAGATCAATATACTGGAGAAAGAGAACACGCGGTAGCTTTATGTTTAGCTTGCCGACATTTACCTCCACTATTATTAGCCTCTCCTGGAGAACGTGCAGGCATGCTTGCAGAAGCTGCTAAAACTCTTGAGAGGGTAGGAGATATAAAGAGACTTCAAGAATGTTACAAATTAATGAGGCAATTAGGACCAGCTATCTCTGCTAACTGATATATTACTGGTATAAGAATATACCTCATTCAATCTTGTCTTTTACATGGGTTTATCTTTTTCATGACTCATTATTGTACCAGGTATGTAAATATGAAACCGGAATTTTTATATAGAAAATACACGTTTATTGTATGAAAATGATTAAAAATATTTTATTCGAAGTATTGCCCATCGCTAGCTATACATTTTTCCCACCTGTCTGGCTATTGGTGGATGCCACGTCAAAAAAACTGTGTCTCTTTTTAGGCAAACCAGTCATCGAGCCATTTTCGTAAGAAGCGAAGTGCTGGTCAGAAAGTGCGTGTCCCATCGATACAAATAAATAGTAATCGAACGGAGCCAAGTCTGGTGAGTAAGCCGCGTGCGAAAGTATTTCCCAACTGAACGCTTGTCTGGTAACAATAGTTTTTATGCATATATTTATGCAATTGCTTACTTGCTACAAGTCTGTATAGTAGCTGTGTTGCATGAAATATGACTATGCAATACTTCTACAATGCAACTCCTGTGGCAGGTCTCAGCGTCATATGAGGTGGATAAATATTTATATATATACAGTGCGTGTCCCATCGATACAAATAAATAGTAATCGAACGGAGCCAAGTCTGGTGAGTAAGCCGCGTGCGAAAGTATTTCCCAACTGAACGCTTGTCTGGTAACAATAGTTTTTATGCATATATTTATGCAATTGCTTACTTGCTACAAGTCTGTATAGTAGCTGTGTTGCATGAAATATGACTATGCAATACTTCTACAATGCAACTCCTGTGGCAGGTCTCAGCGTCATATGAGGTGGATAAATATTTATATATATACAGTGCGTGTCCCATCGATACAAATAAATAGTAATCGAACGGAGCCAAGTCTGGTGAGTAAGCCGCGTGCGAAAGTATTTCCCAACTGAACGCTTGTCTGGTAACAATAGTTTTTATGCATATATTTATGCAATTGCTTACTTGTTACAAGTGAGCACTCTAGTGGCATTGCATGAAATATAACTATGCAGTACTTCTAGAGTGAAACTCCTGTGGCAGGTCTCAGCGTCATATGTGGTAGATAAATATATATATACAGGGTAGACGAAATAAAATGTTATAGACTGTTTTCTTATAAACTATTGTACATATTTTCTTTCTTTCCTAAATTAAACGTGATAGCGGGGTAATCATTTGGAGTGCAATCAATTTTTTTAAGACTACTAAGAAAAGTTTAAAGGCAGCCTCCTTCATTTATCTTAAATGCATTTTCTTCGTTTAGGTAACTCATATCAAACAGAGTAACATTTACTTAAAACATTTCTTTTTATTCTGCACAATTAAAGAGATTTAATAAATAATTCAATGCAGTTCTAGATACATTTAGAGACAAGAATATATTTCAACTCTTTTTATAAACATATTTTTTTACCTATTTGTTTGATAATAGAAAGGTAATTTCTTGAAATATTTTATGAACAATGTAAATTTTAAATTCTTTAGAGAGATGAACCGTACTATTTAATCATCTTCTCATATGATGATTAAATATTTAATATATCCTACAATAAAGGAAAATATAAACTTAAAAGTATTTACTGCGCATACACATTGGTTATTTCATTAACGCTATGAAATGCTTAAAACAGTATTTATGAAAGACTTAATAGGTGTTTAGAAATCTAAAGACATCATTTTAAACATTTATTAAAATAATTTTCACTTTGGAATACATTTATACATATATTTTTCCCCTCCTTTCTTCTCTGTTTACCTTCTGGAGTTTCTCTTGAGAGAAACACGTATTTTTTACCATAACTCTTTAACTGTGCAAAGTCAAAAAATATTCAAGTTAAATATTATTCTTATATATATTTAATAAGATAAATATTAAATATTATAAATATTTAATAAGAGCTCTTTGAATAAAGAAATGTTAATATCTCACTCCATTTGAAATTAAAGGGATTCTCTTTACCTATGTATAGTAGTCTTCCTAAAAAATTTTTTACATACCAGATGATTTATCAACTCCTTTGTCCTTAATTTAAAAAGAAATGAAATGATTTCTAAGAATTTGGCTTATAATATTTTACAGGATGGTAGAAAATGGAATCAAAACTTTTTCTTAGGGATAGATAGCATTTAACAGCTCCTGAATCCAACAAATCAATCAAATCTACAAAATTAATAATAATTTTCTTATTAGCTTTGATTATTGTTTTAGCTTACTCAATTGTGGATTTGTGATTGGTTACTTGAAATGCGAACTACACTTTGGCAGGAATTAGATAACGATTTAGAAAAATTAACTACAAATATATCTCTTGGAGGTTTTCAACGTGATTTAGCTTGTTTGAGACAATTATGTCAACATATTCCAGTAAGTTTATATATATTTTCTAATATTATAATTTATAAGTTAATTATTGTTTTTAACAATTGTCACGTATTTTTTAGTCTACTTTAGCAAGAGTATTTGTTTATGAAGCCACAACACGTATAATGGCGGGAGCAACACCAGTGAAAACTCAAATATTGTTAGACCGTAGCTTACATCACAGAAATTCACGTTCTTCAATTATCCGTGGAAAAGATCGTTCACAAGATCAATATACTGGAGAAAGAGAACACGCGGTAGCTTTATGTTTAGCTTGCCGACATTTACCTCCACTATTATTAGCCTCTCCTGGAGAACGTGCAGGCATGCTTGCAGAAGCTGCTAAAACTCTTGAGAGGGTAGGAGATATAAAGAGACTTCAAGAATGTTACAAATTAATGAGGCAATTAGGACCAGCTATCTCTGCTAACTGATATATTACTGGTATAAGAATATACCTCATTCAATCTTGTCTTTTACATGGGTTTATCTTTTTCATGACTCATTATTGTACCAGGTATGTAAATATGAAACCGGAATTTTTATATAGAAAATACACGTTTATTGTATGAAAATGATTAAAAATATTTTATTCGAAGTATTGCCCATCGCTAGCTATACATTTTTCCCACCTGTCTGGCTATTGGTGGATGCCACGTCAAAAAAACTGTGTCTCTTTTTAGGCAAACCAGTCATCGAGCCATTTTCGTAAGAAGCGAAGTGCTGGTCAGAAAGTGCGTGTCCCATCGATACAAATAAATAGTAATCGAACGGAGCCAAGTCTGGTGAGTAAGCCGCGTGCGAAAGTATTTCCCAACTGAACGCTTGTCTGGTAACAATAGTTTTTATGCATATATTTATGCAATTGCTTACTTGCTACAAGTCTGTATAGTAGCTGTGTTGCATGAAATATGACTATGCAATACTTCTACAATGCAACTCCTGTGGCAGGTCTCAGCGTCATATGAGGTGGATAAATATTTATATATATACAGTGCGTGTCCCATCGATACAAATAAATAGTAATCGAACGGAGCCAAGTGTGGTGAGTAAGCCGCGTGCGAAAGTATTTCCCAACTGAACGCTTGTCTGGTAACAATAGTTTTTATGCATATATTTATGCAATTGCTTACTTGCTACAAGTCTGTATAGTAGCTGTGTTGCATGAAATATGACTATGCAATACTTCTACAATGCAACTCCTGTGGCAGGTCTCAGCGTCATATGAGGTGGATAAATATTTATATATATACAGTGCGTGTCCCATCGATACAAATAAATAGTAATCGAACGGAGCCAAGTCTGGTGAGTAAGCCGCGTGCGAAAGTATTTCCCAACTGAACGCTTGTCTGGTAACAATAGTTTTTATGCATATATTTATGCAATTGCTTACTTGTTACAAGTGAGCACTCTAGTGGCATTGCATGAAATATAACTATGCAGTACTTCTAGAGTGAAACTCCTGTGGCAGGTCTCAGCGTCATATGAGGTGGATAAATATTTATATATATACAGTGCGTGTCCCATCGATACAAATAAATAGTAATCGAACGGAGCCAAGTCTGGTGAGTAAGCCGCGTGCGAAAGTATTTCCCAACTGAACGCTTGTCTGGTAACAATAGTTTTTATGCATATATTTATGCAATTGCTTACTTGTTACAAGTGAGCACTCTAGTGGCATTGCATGAAATATAACTATGCAGTACTTCTAGAGTGAAACTCCTGTGGCAGGTCTCAGCGTCATATGTGGTAGATAAATATATATATACAGGGTAGACGAAATAAAATGTTATAGACTGTTTTCTTATAAACTATTGTACATATTTTCTTTCTTTCCTAAATTAAACGTGATAGCGGGGTAATCATTTGGAGTGCAATCAATTTTTTTAAGACTACTAAGAAAAGTTTAAAGGCAGCCTCCTTCATTTATCTTAAATGCATTTTCTTCGTTTAGGTAACTCATATCAAACAGAGTAACATTTACTTAAAACATTTCTTTTTATTCTGCACAATTAAAGAGATTTAATAAATAATTCAATGCAGTTCTAGATACATTTAGAGACAAGAATATATTTCAACTCTTTTTATAAACATATTTTTTTACCTATTTGTTTGATAATAGAAAGGTAATTTCTTGAAATATTTTATGAACAATGTAAATTTTAAATTCTTTAGAGAGATGAACCGTACTATTTAATCATCTTCTCATATGATGATTAAATATTTAATATATCCTACAATAAAGGAAAATATAAACTTAAAAGTATTTACTGCGCATACACATTGGTTATTTCATTAACGCTATGAAATGCTTAAAACAGTATTTATGAAAGACTTAATAGGTGTTTAGAAATCTAAAGACATCATTTTAAACATTTATTAAAATAATTTTCACTTTGGAATACATTTATACATATATTTTTCCCCTCCTTTCTTCTCTGTTTACCTTCTGGAGTTTCTCTTGAGAGAAACACGTATTTTTTACCATAACTCTTTAACTGTGCAAAGTCAAAAAATATTCAAGTTAAATATTATTCTTATATATATTTAATAAGATAAATATTAAATATTATAAATATTTAATAAGAGCTCTTTGAATAAAGAAATGTTAATATCTCACTCCATTTGAAATTAAAGGGATTCTCTTTACCTATGTATAGTAGTCTTCCTAAAAAATTTTTTACATACCAGATGATTTATCAACTCCTTTGTCCTTAATTTAAAAAGAAATGAAATGATTTCTAAGAATTTGGCTTATAATATTTTACAGGATGGTAGAAAATGGAATCAAAACTTTTTCTTAGGGATAGATAGCATTTAACAGCTCCTGAATCCAACAAATCAATCAAATCTACAAAATTAATAATAATTTTCTTATTAGCTTTGATTATTGTTTTAGCTTACTCAATTGTGGATTTGTGATTGGTTACTTGAAATGCGAACTACACTTTGGCAGGAATTAGATAACGATTTAGAAAAATTAACTACAAATATATCTCTTGGAGGTTTTCAACGTGATTTAGCTTGTTTGAGACAATTATGTCAACATATTCCAGTAAGTTTATATATATTTTCTAATATTATAATTTATAAGTTAATTATTGTTTTTAACAATTGTCACGTATTTTTTAGTCTACTTTAGCAAGAGTATTTGTTTATGAAGCCACAACACGTATAATGGCGGGAGCAACACCAGTGAAAACTCAAATATTGTTAGACCGTAGCTTACATCACAGAAATTCACGTTCTTCAATTATCCGTGGAAAAGATCGTTCACAAGATCAATATACTGGAGAAAGAGAACACGCGGTAGCTTTATGTTTAGCTTGCCGACATTTACCTCCACTATTATTAGCCTCTCCTGGAGAACGTGCAGGCATGCTTGCAGAAGCTGCTAAAACTCTTGAGAGGGTAGGAGATATAAAGAGACTTCAAGAATGTTACAAATTAATGAGGCAATTAGGACCAGCTATCTCTGCTAACTGATATATTACTGGTATAAGAATATACCTCATTCAATCTTGTCTTTTACATGGGTTTATCTTTTTCATGACTCATTATTGTACCAGGTATGTAAATATGAAACCGGAATTTTTATATAGAAAATACACGTTTATTGTATGAAAATGATTAAAAATATTTTATTCGAAGTATTGCCCATCGCTAGCTATACATTTTTCCCACCTGTCTGGCTATTGGTGGATGCCACGTCAAAAAAACTGTGTCTCTTTTTAGGCAAACCAGTCATCGAGCCATTTTCGTAAGAAGCGAAGTGCTGGTCAGAAAGTGCGTGTCCCATCGATACAAATAAATAGTAATCGAACGGAGCCAAGTCTGGTGAGTAAGCCGCGTGCGAAAGTATTTCCCAACTGAACGCTTCGATCGTTTCCTTGACCGGTTTTGCTGTATGCGATGGTGCATTATCATGGAGCAAAATTACTTTGTGTTGCCTTTTTTCATATTCTGGTCGTTTTTCACGCAAAGCTCGATTCAAATCGATCGTTTGTTGTCGGTAGCGCTCAGTATTAACGGTTTCGCCAGGTTTTAACAGCTCATGATAGATCACATCCTTCTGATCCCACCAAACACAGAGCATCGTTTTCCGTCCATAGCGATTTGTTCTTGTAGCCGATGTCGGTGGTAAAGCTGATATCAACTGGTAAAGCTGATCCTTTATCGTATGCTTCACGTGCATATAGAGATTATTTAATCGGACATTGTTTACGTATTTTAACCGGTACTGTTGGAGATGCTCATTTATCTTCAATATTAGAATATGGACAAACTATTATGGTTTCTGCTGGAATAGATGCTGGATTTTTATGTACTGACAAAGTTACAGTTACACGTAAGTTTAAATAATATCTTGTTTAATGAGTTCATTGGTGGTATTGGATGGCATTAAATTTCTTTCTTCCTTTTTTTTCTTTAACTAATAAATAGAATTTGGTGAATCAATGTTTTAGATTGCGAAGATGAAATTGGATTATGGTGGGGAGCAGTTATATATCTAGCAGCATGTTGGAAATTGAAAGAAGACGATTCACAAGCATGGAGCATTGTTGAAAGCAAATTTCCTTATGAAAAATGTTATCAACTTTGCAATAATAATAATAGTATTAGTCCACTACCATATATTATTTAAATGCTTTGCAAGCAACAAAAGCGACTACTAAATCAGTCTCTGTGCGTTTTATTGATCAGGCAGGAATATTGCTTGAACAATGTTTGGTTTATTATAATTGCAAGCAACAGTCATCCCAAAACGTTTTGGTAAGATATTTAAATATTATGTTTATAATATATTAATATATTCAATTCTTTTATACAAAAATTATTATAATTACTTATATCTTTTTGCAATGCTTTTATTTTACACAGATAATAAATTTAGAAATTATGAAGTAATAAATTATATAACATATGATTCGAATACGGAAATAAAATATTTAATTTTTTTTATATTTTTTGAAATTTATGATTTTTGAAAAATCTGTTTTTATGTTATTTATCTTCTCAAAATGAATATCATTACACTTTTTTTCATAAAACAAAAGAAAATGATCAAATAATGAATTATATATGTAGTAACTTTAAGTATATTGTTTAATTCTCACAAAATTAAAGGTGTCTGGTAACAATAGTTTTTATGCATATATTTATGCAATTGCTTACTTGTTACAAGTCTGCATAGTAGCTGTGTTGCATGAAATATGACTATGCAATACTTCTACAATGCAACTCCTGTGGCAGGTCTCAGCGTCATATGTGGTGGATAAATATTTATATATATACAGTGCGTGTCCCATCGATACAAGTAAATAGTAATCGAACGGAGCCAAGTCTGGTGAGTAAGCCGCGTGCGAAAGTATTTCCCAACTGAACGCTTGTCTGGTAACAATAGTTTTTATGCATATATTTATGCAATTGCTTACTTGTTACAAGTTAGCATTCTAGTGGCATTGCATGAAATATAACTATGCAGTACTTCTAGAGTGAAACTCCTGTGGCAGGTCTCAGCGTCATATGTGGTAGATAAATATATATATACAGGGTAGACGAAATAAAATGTTATAGACTGTTTTCTTATAAACTATTGTACATATTTTCTTTCTTTCCTAAATTAAACATGATAGCGGGGTAATCATTTGGAGTGCAATCAATTTTTTTAAGACTACTAAGAAAAGTTTAAAGGCAGCCTCCTTCATTTATCTTAAATGCATTTTCTTCGTTTAGGTAACTCATATCAAACAGAGTAACATTTACTTAAAACATTTCTTTTTATTCTGCACAATTAAAGAGATTTAATAAATAATTCAATGCAGTTCTAGATACATTTAGAGACAAGAATATATTTCAACTCTTTTTATAAACATATTTTTTTACCTATTTGTTTGATAATAGAAAGGTAATTTCTTGAAATATTTTATGAACAATGTAAATTTTAAATTCTTTAGAGAGATGAACCGTACAATTTAATCATCTTCTCATATGATGATTAAATATTTAATATATCCTACAATAAAGGAAAATATAAACTTAAAAGTATTTACTGCGCATACACATTGGTTATTTCATTAACGCTATGAAATGCTTAAAACAGTATTTATGAAAGACTTAATAGGTGTTTAGAAATCTAAAGACATCATTTTAAACATTTATTAAAATAATTTTCACTTTGGAATACATTTATACATATATTTTTCCCCTCCTTTCTTCTCTGTTTACCTTCTGGAGTTTCTCTTGAGAGAAACACGTATTTTTTACCATAACTCTTTAACTGTGCAAAGTCAAAAAATATTCAAGTTAAATATTATTCTTATATATATTTAATAAGATAAATATTAAATATTATAAATATTTAATAAGAGCTCTTTGAATAAAGAAATGTTAATATCTCACTCCATTTGAAATTAAAGGGATTCTCTTTACCTATGTATAGTAGTCTTCCTAAAAAATTTTTTACATACCAGATGATTTATCAACTCCTTTGTCCTTAATTTAAAAAGAAATGAAATGATTTCTAAGAATTTGGCTTATAATATTTTACAGGATGGTAGAAAATGGAATCAAAACTTTTTCTTAGGGATAGATAGCATTTAACAGCTCCTGAATCCAACAAATCAATCAAATCTACAAAATTAATAATAATTTTCTTATTAGCTTTGATTATTGTTTTAGCTTACTCAATTGTGGATTTGTGATTGGTTACTTGAAATGCGAACTACACTTTGGCAGGAATTAGATAACGATTTAGAAAAATTAACTACAAATATATCTCTTGGAGGTTTTCAACGTGATTTAGCTTGTTTGAGACAATTATGTCAACATATTCCAGTAAGTTTATATATATTTTCTAATATTATAATTTATAAGTTAATTATTGTTTTTAACAATTGTCACGTATTTTTTAGTCTACTTTAGCAAGAGTATTTGTTTATGAAGCCACAACACGTATAATGGCGGGAGCAACACCAGTGAAAACTCAAATATTGTTAGACCGTAGCTTACATCACAGAAATTCACGTTCTTCAATTATCCGTGGAAAAGATCGTTCACAAGATCAATATACTGGAGAAAGAGAACACGCGGTAGCTTTATGTTTAGCTTGCCGACATTTACCTCCACTATTATTAGCCTCTCCTGGAGAACGTGCAGGCATGCTTGCAGAAGCTGCTAAAACTCTTGAGAGGGTAGGAGATATAAAGAGACTTCAAGAATGTTACAAATTAATGAGGCAATTAGGACCAGCTATCTCTGCTAACTGATATATTACTGGTATAAGAATATACCTCATTCAATCTTGTCTTTTACATGGGTTTATCTTTTTCATGACTCATTATTGTACCAGGTATGTAAATATGAAACCGGAATTTTTATATAGAAAATACACGTTTATTGTATGAAAATGATTAAAAATATTTTATTCGAAGTATTGCCCATCGCTAGCTATACATTTTTCCCACCTGTCTGGCTATTGGTGGATGCCACGTCAAAAAAACTGTGTCTCTTTTTAGGCAAACCAGTCATCGAGCCATTTTCGTAAGAAGCGAAGTGCTGGTCAGAAAGTGCGTGTCCCATCGATACAAATAAATAGTAATCGAACGGAGCCAAGTCTGGTGAGTAAGCCGCGTGCGAAAGTATTTCCCAACTGAACGCTTGTCTGGTAACAATAGTTTTTATGCATATATTTATGCAATTGCTTACTTGCTACAAGTCTGTATAGTAGCTGTGTTGCATGAAATATGACTATGCAATACTTCTACAATGCAACTCCTGTGGCAGGTCTCAGCGTCATATGAGGTGGATAAATATTTATATATATACAGTGCGTGTCCCATCGATACAAATAAATAGTAATCGAACGGAGCCAAGTCTGGTGAGTAAGCCGCGTGCGAAAGTATTTCCCAACTGAACGCTTGTCTGGTAACAATAGTTTTTATGCATATATTTATGCAATTGCTTACTTGCTACAAGTCTGTATAGTAGCTGTGTTGCATGAAATATGACTATGCAATACTTCTACAATGCAACTCCTGTGGCAGGTCTCAGCGTCATATGAGGTGGATAAATATTTATATATATACAGTGCGTGTCCCATCGATACAAATAAATAGTAATCGAACGGAGCCAAGTCTGGTGAGTAAGCCGCGTGCGAAAGTATTTCCCAACTGAACGCTTGTCTGGTAACAATAGTTTTTATGCATATATTTATGCAATTGCTTACTTGTTACAAGTGAGCACTCTAGTGGCATTGCATGAAATATAACTATGCAGTACTTCTAGAGTGAAACTCCTGTGGCAGGTCTCAGCGTCATATGTGGTAGATAAATATATATATACAGGGTAGACGAAATAAAATGTTATAGACTGTTTTCTTATAAACTATTGTACATATTTTCTTTCTTTCCTAAATTAAACGTGATAGCGGGGTAATCATTTGGAGTGCAATCAATTTTTTTAAGACTACTAAGAAAAGTTTAAAGGCAGCCTCCTTCATTTATCTTAAATGCATTTTCTTCGTTTAGGTAACTCATATCAAACAGAGTAACATTTACTTAAAACATTTCTTTTTATTCTGCACAATTAAAGAGATTTAATAAATAATTCAATGCAGTTCTAGATACATTTAGAGACAAGAATATATTTCAACTCTTTTTATAAACATATTTTTTTACCTATTTGTTTGATAATAGAAAGGTAATTTCTTGAAATATTTTATGAACAATGTAAATTTTAAATTCTTTAGAGAGATGAACCGTACTATTTAATCATCTTCTCATATGATGATTAAATATTTAATATATCCTACAATAAAGGAAAATATAAACTTAAAAGTATTTACTGCGCATACACATTGGTTATTTCATTAACGCTATGAAATGCTTAAAACAGTATTTATGAAAGACTTAATAGGTGTTTAGAAATCTAAAGACATCATTTTAAACATTTATTAAAATAATTTTCACTTTGGAATACATTTATACATATATTTTTCCCCTCCTTTCTTCTCTGTTTACCTTCTGGAGTTTCTCTTGAGAGAAACACGTATTTTTTACCATAACTCTTTAACTGTGCAAAGTCAAAAAATATTCAAGTTAAATATTATTCTTATATATATTTAATAAGATAAATATTAAATATTATAAATATTTAATAAGAGCTCTTTGAATAAAGAAATGTTAATATCTCACTCCATTTGAAATTAAAGGGATTCTCTTTACCTATGTATAGTAGTCTTCCTAAAAAATTTTTTACATACCAGATGATTTATCAACTCCTTTGTCCTTAATTTAAAAAGAAATGAAATGATTTCTAAGAATTTGGCTTATAATATTTTACAGGATGGTAGAAAATGGAATCAAAACTTTTTCTTAGGGATAGATAGCATTTAACAGCTCCTGAATCCAACAAATCAATCAAATCTACAAAATTAATAATAATTTTCTTATTAGCTTTGATTATTGTTTTAGCTTACTCAATTGTGGATTTGTGATTGGTTACTTGAAATGCGAACTACACTTTGGCAGGAATTAGATAACGATTTAGAAAAATTAACTACAAATATATCTCTTGGAGGTTTTCAACGTGATTTAGCTTGTTTGAGACAATTATGTCAACATATTCCAGTAAGTTTATATATATTTTCTAATATTATAATTTATAAGTTAATTATTGTTTTTAACAATTGTCACGTACTTTTTAGTCTACTTTAGCAAGAGTATTTGTTTATGAAGCCACAACACGTATAATGGCGGGAGCAACACCAGTGAAAACTCAAATATCGTTAGACCGTAGCTTACATCACAGAAATTCACGTTCTTCAATTATCCGTGGAAAAGATCGTTCACAAGATCAATATACTGGAGAAAGAGAACACGCGGTAGCTTTATGTTTAGCTTGCCGACATTTACCTCCACTATTATTAGCCTCTCCTGGAGAACGTGCAGGCATGCTTGCAGAAGCTGCTAAAACTCTTGAGAGGGTAGGAGATATAAAGAGACTTCAAGAATGTTACAAATTAATGAGGCAATTAGGACCAGCTATCTCTGCTAACTGATATATTACTGGTATAAGAATATACCTCATTCAATCTTGTCTTTTACATGGGTTTATCTTTTTCATGACTCATTATTGTACCAGGTATGTAAATATGAAACCGGAATTTTTATATAGAAAATACACGTTTATTGTATGAAAATGATTAAAAATATTTTATTCGAAGTATTGCCCATCGCTAGCTATACATTTTTCCCACCTGTCTGGCTATTGGTGGATGCCACGTCAAAAAAACTGTGTCTCTTTTTAGGCAAACCAGTCATCGAGCCATTTTCGTAAGAAGCGAAGTGCTGGTCAGAAAGTGCGTGTCCCATCGATACAAATAAATAGTAATCGAACGGAGCCAAGTCTGGTGAGTAAGCCGCGTGCGAAAGTATTTCCCAACTGAACGCTTCGATCGTTTCCTTGACCGGTTTTGCTGTATGCGATGGTGCATTATCATGGAGCAAAATTACTTTGTGTTGCCTTTTTTCATATTCTGGTCGTTTTTCACGCAAAGCTCGATTCAAATCGATCGTTTGTTGTCGGTAGCGCTCAGTATTAACGGTTTCGCCAGGTTTTAACAGCTCATGATAGATCACATCCTTCTGATCCCACCAAACACAGAGCATCGTTTTCCGTCCATAGCGATTTGTTCTTGTAGCCGATGTCGGTGGTAAAGCTGATATCAACTGGTAAAGCTGATCCTTTATTGTATGCTTCACGTGCATATAGAGATTATTTAATCGGACATTGTTTACGTATTTTAACCGGTACTGTTGGAGATGCTCATTTATCTTCAATATTAGAATATGGACAAACTATTATGGCTTCTGCTGGAATAGATGCTGGATTTTTATGTACTGACAAAGTTACAGTTACACGTAAGTTTAAATAATATCTTGTTTAATGAGTTCATTGGTGGTATTGGATGGCATTAAATTTCTTTCTTCCTTTTTTTTCTTTAACTAATAAATAGAATTTGGTGAATCAATGTTTTAGATTGCGAAGATGAAATTGGATTATGGTGGGGAGCAGTTATATATCTAGCAGCATGTTGGAAATTGAAAGAAGACGATTCACAAGCATGGAGCATTGTTGAAAGCAAATTTCCTTATGAAAAATGTTATCAACTTTGCAATAATAATAATAGTATTAGTCCACTACCATATATTGTTTTAAATGCTTTGCAAGCAACAAAAGCGACTACTAAATCAGTCTCTATGCGTTTTATTGATCAGGCAGGAATATTGCTTGAACAATGTTTGGTTTATTATAATTGCAAGCAACAGTCATCCCAAAACGTTTTGGTAAGATATTTAAATATTATGTTTATAATATATTAATATATTCAATTCTTTTATACAAAAATTATTATAATTACTTATATCTTTTTGCAATGCTTTTATTTTACACAGATAATAAATTTAGAAATTATGAAGTAATAAATTATATAACATATGATTCGAATACGGAAATAGAATATTTAATTTTTTTTATATTTTTTGAAATTTATGATTTTCGAAAAATCTGTTTTTATGTTATTTATCTTCTCAAAATGAATATCATTACACTTTTTTTCATAAAACAAAAGAAAATGATCAAATAATGAATTATATATGTAGTAACTTTAAGTATATTGTTTAATTCTCACAAAATTAAAGGTGTCTGGTAACAATAGTTTTTATGCATATATTTATGCAATTGCTTACTTGTTACAAGTGAGCACTCTAGTGGCATTGCATGAAATATAACTATGCAGTACTTCTAGAGTGAAACTCCTGTGGCAGGTCTCAGCGTCATATGTGGTAGATAAATATATATATACAGGGTAGACGAAATAAAATGTTATAGACTGTTTTCTTATAAACTATTGTACATATTTTCTTTCTTTCCTAAATTAAACGTGATAGCGGGGTAATCATTTGGAGTGCAATCAATTTTTTTAAGACTACTAAGAAAAGTTTAAAGGCAGCCTCCTTCATTTATCTTAAATGCATTTTCTTCGTTTAGGTAACTCATATCAAACAGAGTAACATTTACTTAAAACATTTCTTTTTATTCTGCACAATTAAAGAGATTTAATAAATAATTCAATGCAGTTCTAGATACATTTAGAGACAAGAATATATTTCAACTCTTTTTATAAACATATTTTTTTACCTATTTGTTTGATAATAGAAAGGTAATTTCTTGAAATATTTTATGAACAATGTAAATTTTAAATTCTTTAGAGAGATGAACCGTACAATTTAATCATCTTCTCATATGATGATTAAATATTTAATATATCCTACAATAAAGGAAAATATAAACTTAAAAGTATTTACTGCGCATACACATTGGTTATTTCATTAACGCTATGAAATGCTTAAAACAGTATTTATGAAAGACTTAATAGGTGTTTAGAAATCTAAAGACATCATTTTAAACATTTATTAAAATAATTTTCACTTTGGAATACATTTATACATATATTTTTCCCCTCCTTTCTTCTCTGTTTACCTTCTGGAGTTTCTCTTGAGAGAAACACGTATTTTTTACCATAACTCTTTAACTGTGCAAAGTCAAAAAATATTCAAGTTAAATATTATTCTTATATATATTTAATAAGATAAATATTAAATATTATAAATATTTAATAAGAGCTCTTTGAATAAAGAAATGTTAATATCTCACTCCATTTGAAATTAAAGGGATTCTCTTTACCTATGTATAGTAGTCTTCCTAAAAAATTTTTTACATACCAGATGATTTATCAACTCCTTTGTCCTTAATTTAAAAAGAAATGAAATGATTTCTAAGAATTTGGCTTATAATACTTTACAGGATGGTAGAAAATGGAATCAAAACTTTTTCTTAGGGATAGATAGCATTTAACAGCTCCTGAATCCAACAAATCAATCAAATCTACAAAATTAATAATAATTTTCTTATTAGCTTTGATTATTGTTTTAGCTTACTCAATTGTGGATTTGTGATTGGTTACTTGAAATGCGAACTACACTTTGGCAGGAATTAGATAACGATTTAGAAAAATTAACTACAAATATATCTCTTGGAGGTTTTCAACGTGATTTAGCTTGTTTGAGACAATTATGTCAACATATTCCAGTAAGTTTATATATATTTTCTAATATTATAATTTATAAGTTAATTATTGTTTTTAACAATTGTCACGTACTTTTTAGTCTACTTTAGCAAGAGTATTTGTTTATGAAGCCACAACACGTATAATGGCGGGAGCAACACCAGTGAAAACTCAAATATCGTTAGACCGTAGCTTACATCACAGAAATTCACGTTCTTCAATTATCCGTGGAAAAGATCGTTCACAAGATCAATATACTGGAGAAAGAGAACACGCGGTAGCTTTATGTTTAGCTTGCCGACATTTACCTCCACTATTATTAGCCTCTCCTGGAGAACGTGCAGGCATGCTTGCAGAAGCTGCTAAAACTCTTGAGAGGGTAGGAGATATAAAGAGACTTCAAGAATGTTACAAATTAATGAGGCAATTAGGACCAGCTATCTCTGCTAACTGATATATTACTGGTATAAGAATATACCTCATTCAATCTTGTCTTTTACATGGGTTTATCTTTTTCATGACTCATTATTGTACCAGGTATGTAAATATGAAACCGGAATTTTTATATAGAAAATACACGTTTATTGTATGAAAATGATTAAAAATATTTTATTCGAAGTATTGCCCATCGCTAGCTATACATTTTTCCCACCTGTCTGGCTATTGGTGGATGCCACGTCAAAAAAACTGTGTCTCTTTTTAGGCAAACCAGTCATCGAGCCATTTTCGTAAGAAGCGAAGTGCTGGTCAGAAAGTGCGTGTCCCATCGATACAAATAAATAGTAATCGAACGGAGCCAAGTCTGGTGAGTAAGCCGCGTGCGAAAGTATTTCCCAACTGAACGCTTGTCTGGTAACAATAGTTTTTATGCATATATTTATGCAATTGCTTACTTGTTACAAGTCTGTATAGTAGCTGTGTTGCATGAAATATGACTATGCAATACTTCTACAATGCAACTCCTGTGGCAGGTCTCAGCGTCATATGAGGTGGATAAATATTTATATATATACAGTGCGTGTCCCATCGATACAAATAAATAGTAATCGAACGGAGCCAAGTCTGGTGAGTAAGCCGCGTGCGAAAGTATTTCCCAACTGAACGCTTGTCTGGTAACAATAGTTTTTATGCATATATTTATGCAATTGCTTACTTGCTACAAGTCTGTATAGTAGCTGTGTTGCATGAAATATGACTATGCAATACTTCTACAATGCAACTCCTGTGGCAGGTCTCAGCGTCATATGAGGTGGATAAATATTTATATATATACAGTGCGTGTCCCATCGATACAAATAAATAGTAATCGAACGGAGCCAAGTCTGGTGAGTAAGCCGCGTGCGAAAGTATTTCCCAACTGAACGCTTGTCTGGTAACAATAGTTTTTATGCATATATTTATGCAATTGCTTACTTGTTACAAGTGAGCACTCTAGTGGCATTGCATGAAATATAACTATGCAGTACTTCTAGAGTGAAACTCCTGTGGCAGGTCTCAGCGTCATATGTGGTAGATAAATATATATATACAGGGTAGACGAAATAAAATGTTATAGACTGTTTTCTTATAAACTATTGTACATATTTTCTTTCTTTCCTAAATTAAACGTGATAGCGGGGTAATCATTTGGAGTGCAATCAATTTTTTTAAGACTACTAAGAAAAGTTTAAAGGCAGCCTCCTTCATTTATCTTAAATGCATTTTCTTCGTTTAGGTAACTCATATCAAACAGAGTAACATTTACTTAAAACATTTCTTTTTATTCTGCACAATTAAAGAGATTTAATAAATAATTCAATGCAGTTCTAGATACATTTAGAGACAAGAATATATTTCAACTCTTTTTATAAACATATTTTTTTACCTATTTGTTTGATAATAGAAAGGTAATTTCTTGAAATATTTTATGAACAATGTAAATTTTAAATTCTTTAGAGAGATGAACCGTACTATTTAATCATCTTCTCATATGATGATTAAATATTTAATATATCCTACAATAAAGGAAAATATAAACTTAAAAGTATTTACTGCGCATACACATTGGTTATTTCATTAACGCTATGAAATGCTTAAAACAGTATTTATGAAAGACTTAATAGGTGTTTAGAAATCTAAAGACATCATTTTAAACATTTATTAAAATAATTTTCACTTTGGAATACATTTATACATATATTTTTCCCCTCCTTTCTTCTCTGTTTACCTTCTGGAGTTTCTCTTGAGAGAAACACGTATTTTTTACCATAACTCTTTAACTGTGCAAAGTCAAAAAATATTCAAGTTAAATATTATTCTTATATATATTTAATAAGATAAATATTAAATATTATAAATATTTAATAAGAGCTCTTTGAATAAAGAAATGTTAATATCTCACTCCATTTGAAATTAAAGGGATTCTCTTTACCTATGTATAGTAGTCTTCCTAAAAAATTTTTTACATACCAGATGATTTATCAACTCCTTTGTCCTTAATTTAAAAAGAAATGAAATGATTTCTAAGAATTTGGCTTATAATATTTTACAGGATGGTAGAAAATGGAATCAAAACTTTTTCTTAGGGATAGATAGCATTTAACAGCTCCTGAATCCAACAAATCAATCAAATCTACAAAATTAATAATAATTTTCTTATTAGCTTTGATTATTGTTTTAGCTTACTCAATTGTGGATTTGTGATTGGTTACTTGAAATGCGAACTACACTTTGGCAGGAATTAGATAACGATTTAGAAAAATTAACTACAAATATATCTCTTGGAGGTTTTCAACGTGATTTAGCTTGTTTGAGACAATTATGTCAACATATTCCAGTAAGTTTATATATATTTTCTAATATTATAATTTATAAGTTAATTATTGTTTTTAACAATTGTCACGTACTTTTTAGTCTACTTTAGCAAGAGTATTTGTTTATGAAGCCACAACACGTATAATGGCGGGAGCAACACCAGTGAAAACTCAAATATTGTTAGACCGTAGCTTACATCACAGAAATTCACGTTCTTCAATTATCCGTGGAAAAGATCGTTCACAAGATCAATATACTGGAGAAAGAGAACACGCGGTAGCTTTATGTTTAGCTTGCCGACATTTACCTCCACTATTATTAGCCTCTCCTGGAGAACGTGCAGGCATGCTTGCAGAAGCTGCTAAAACTCTTGAGAGGGTAGGAGATATAAAGAGACTTCAAGAATGTTACAAATTAATGAGGCAATTAGGACCAGCTATCTCTGCTAACTGATATATTACTGGTATAAGAATATACCTCATTCAATCTTGTCTTTTACATGGGTTTATCTTTTTCATGACTCATTATTGTACCAGGTATGTAAATATGAAACCGGAATTTTTATATAGAAAATACACGTTTATTGTATGAAAATGATTAAAAATATTTTATTCGAAGTATTGCCCATCGCTAGCTATACATTTTTCCCACCTGTCTGGCTATTGGTGGATGCCACGTCAAAAAAACTGTGTCTCTTTTTAGGCAAACCAGTCATCGAGCCATTTTCGTAAGAAGCGAAGTGCTGGTCAGAAAGTGCGTGTCCCATCGATACAAATAAATAGTAATCGAACGGAGCCAAGTCTGGTGAGTAAGCCGCGTGCGAAAGTATTTCCCAACTGAACGCTTGTCTGGTAACAATAGTTTTTATGCATATATTTATGCAATTGCTTACTTGCTACAAGTCTGTATAGTAGCTGTGTTGCATGAAATATGACTATGCAATACTTCTACAATGCAACTCCTGTGGCAGGTCTCAGCGTCATATGAGGTGGATAAATATTTATATATATACAGTGCGTGTCCCATCGATACAAATAAATAGTAATCGAACGGAGCCAAGTCTGGTGAGTAAGCCGCGTGCGAAAGTATTTCCCAACTGAACGCTTGTCTGGTAACAATAGTTTTTATGCATATATTTATGCAATTGCTTACTTGTTACAAGTCTGTATAGTAGCTGTGTTGCATGAAATATGACTATGCAATACTTCTACAATGCAACTCCTGTGGCAGGTCTCAGCGTCATATGAGGTGGATAAATATTTATATATATACAGTGCGTGTCCCATCGATACAAATAAATAGTAATCGAACGGAGCCAAGTCTGGTGAGTAAGCCGCGTGCGAAAGTATTTCCCAACTGAACGCTTGTCTGGTAACAATAGTTTTTATGCATATATTTATGCAATTGCTTACTTGTTACAAGTGAGCACTCTAGTGGCATTGCATGAAATATAACTATGCAGTACTTCTAGAGTGAAACTCCTGTGGCAGGTCTCAGCGTCATATGAGGTGGATAAATATTTATATATATACAGTGCGTGTCCCATCGATACAAATAAATAGTAATCGAACGGAGCCAAGTCTGGTGAGTAAGCCGCGTGCGAAAGTATTTCCCAACTGAACGCTTGTCTGGTAACAATAGTTTTTATGCATATATTTATGCAATTGCTTACTTGTTACAAGTGAGCACTCTAGTGGCATTGCATGAAATATAACTATGCAGTACTTCTAGAGTGAAACTCCTGTGGCAGGTCTCAGCGTCATATGTGGTAGATAAATATATATATACAGGGTAGACGAAATAAAATGTTATAGACTGTTTTCTTATAAACTATTGTACATATTTTCTTTCTTTCCTAAATTAAACATGATAGCGGGGTAATCATTTGGAGTGCAATCAATTTTTTTAAGACTACTAAGAAAAGTTTAAAGGCAGCCTCCTTCATTTATCTTAAATGCATTTTCTTCGTTTAGGTAACTCATATCAAACAGAGTAACATTTACTTAAAACATTTCTTTTTATTCTGCACAATTAAAGAGATTTAATAAATAATTCAATGCAGTTCTAGATACATTTAGAGACAAGAATATATTTCAACTCTTTTTATAAACATATTTTTTTACCTATTTGTTTGATAATAGAAAGGTAATTTCTTGAAATATTTTATGAACAATGTAAATTTTAAATTCTTTAGAGAGATGAACCGTACTATTTAATCATCTTCTCATATGATGATTAAATATTTAATATATCCTACAATAAAGGAAAATATAAACTTAAAAGTATTTACTGCGCATACACATTGGTTATTTCATTAACGCTATGAAATGCTTAAAACAGTATAAAAATGTGTCAATTACAGATATCTTTCTGTAGCAATATTTCTGGGTAATAGAAACAGTGTGATTTCCAGCAAGGAAAAAAGATATTATTTCCATGAAAAGTAGACGAAGGTATTCATTGAGAATTTACCCCATTTTATTCATATGACATTTGACATTTCTAAAATAGTTTTTACATCCAAAAAAAAAAAAGAAGAAAAAAAATCGTAAAGCTACCCAGAAAAATAACAAAATATTATCGAATGTGCCGCTTAATGATACGCTAATTCTATAATGAAAGCACAATACCTTTAAAATTTTCTTAAATTTCGTTATAAACTTTCAAAACTGCCTAATAAAATACTTCTTATGATATTTAATACGTGAAACAGTTCTCTGCCTACGTTTCGTTTTCTTAATTATATTCATAAAAATATGAATTTGTATAAATATCAACAGCCTGTACATGATCATTTCCGTTTTTTTTCTATATGGTTTTCTTTGATGTTTACTCGAATTTTCTCTCTCCTCTTTCTCTTTCTACCTTTTTTAGAAGCGTTCTTTTACTCGTCGATGTCATACCAAGCCTTGACATTGTTAATTAATGTAAGACCTAGGGGACGACTTCCAATGAACTTCGAGTGGCAATGCCGCCGTCGCGATGGATTCACGTTTCTTCGTTAGGTACGAACCGTGTATAGTAATTAATGACATGTTCCGCCGACTCATCGCGTTCTTTTTATTCGTTCTTTCTGCGATCTTTTTCTACCGTCGAGTGTACATAGAAGGTATGAGCCGTTTCGTTAAGCTCTGTATGTGCATTCGTTTCCATAGATTTTCAAATGTTTTATGCTTTTTCAAATTCAAAAGTGTCGTGGGAATTAAGGGAAATCCTCCAATGCTATTTGGAAATATTGATTTTCTCATTTAATTTATGCGTTTTTCTTTCTTAATGAGAAAAGTTGGTGATATCCTCAAACCTTTATATCTCTATCTTCAAATAAGGTTAATATAATATAAGGTCAATAATAAGGTTTAAGGTTAAGGACGCTGCGTTCGCTTAACTTCAAATTTTAAATCGAAATCTAATAAATATTTAACAGAATTTTTTCTCACTATATTTTGAACAATATTACACATTTCTGAAATCAATTATTTCATATAGAAGGACGTAGCAATATCAAAGTTTAAATTACTATAATCCTACTAAGATATCTCGTTACTGTAACTTCTTCAACATCCCCGTAAAATAGCTGAAAATGAAAAAGATATATCTGCCTGTAACAACGTATATTCGTATTAACTACCTTATCCAACTGTCGTGGCATTGTTTCGCACAAGAATATAACATGGAATGCAATCATACGAGACTAAACGTATGAATTTTCTCTTTCCGTTCCAGATCGCAGACCATTACCCTGATGTATGCATGATCCGTGTAAGCGGATATAAATATCGGCGCGAGAACAACAACGAGGTCCACCGACCTCCGGTCCTCGAAATATTTTATTCTCCGCTGCCCGAAGGAAGCGAGATTGTATTGGATTTCGAACAAATAGCAACCGGTGGAGTAGTGGCCGCTCCGGCCACAATTAGGACACATAACAGAAGGGGTAAGGTCCTTCGGCTTTACATTTTTCTCTTATCTTATTTTCAAACAACTTATAGGTAGGCCAAATATAAAATACTGTGTCCGGACGGACACGATTTTCTGATTACAGGTGTGCAATACCACGGACCGGAACGGCTTATATGACAAGAAGTTCGCCGTATTAGTACTAAATGCTTTAGATGTAGATGTTTTAGATGTAGATGTTATACATACATGTTTTGCGTGTTAAAATAAAATATAATAAAATGTCGTGTAAGTGTTGTAACCGTAGGATTTGATGTTTATTACTGTAAATTACTGTATAGTTATGCAAAATAAAAGAAACTCCTACGGTATGTCGATTTTCTTTCGATTTTCCCTTTATCATTATATTATCTATATTATATATGTGTAATATACGTCATGGTTCTAAAGCAACAGAAGCTTCACAGTAAAAATCAAGGACGCACATTCCGAAGCCAAAGACATCAAAGCAGGTGTTCCACAAGGAAGCGTCCTAGGACCCATACTATACACACTATACACGGCCAACATTCCAACAACTACCAATAGCAAAATACTGACATTCGCGGACGACACAGCCGTGCTAGTCAGACACACTAACCCTGTAACAGCAGCCACAATACTACAAGAGCACATCACAAAAATAGAAAAGTGGCTACAAGACAAACAAATCAAAGCTATCCCTAACAAATGCAACCACATCACATTCACATTGAGAAAACAGATAACACCAAACATCTTCCTGAACGGCACGCAAATAACACAAACAAGGCAAGTCAAATACCTTGGACTTTACATAGATACACACTTCACATGGGGAGCACGAGGCGGGTATGGGTTCTCAGTGCGTAGCATCATGCCCTGAGAAACCCCGATGTATCTGATGTTCACCTATAGTCGGGTGGCGGCTGGCCGGCGCTGTGGCGCCCGTCAGATCGCTGATCCGGTGCGGAGAACTTCGGAGAAGTTGGTGGGCCCATATCTGTCAAGACCACTCACCTCACCTTCACGCGGGGCTCCCCGTCACCCTGCATCGGTCCCGACCGGGGTAGGGTGCGAAAGAGTGAGTGGCACCAAGACGAGAAAGCACCAAGACGATAAAACAAACCCTTTATGATGGAGATAATGATGATATGTCGGAAAATATAAATAATGAAGTTTACGGTGCAGGGGAGGGATACCCCAGTACCGGCGCAGACGTGGGTGGACAAGCGGGCTCCGCTGTGTCGTTAGCTTGTGACCGTGGCCGGATGGGGGTGGACCACCAGGCCCCCATTCATGTTATCACGACTGGTGAGGAGGAAGAAGGAGACATTGAAATGGAAGAGGCTCCGATAGAATAAGCTACATCAAAGGAAGGTACCGCGAAGGCGGATAGGAAGGAACGGGACAAGGAGAAGCGAGCCGAAAAAGAAAAGATAAGAAGCAGGAACGGAAGTAGAAGTAGTAGTCGGGAGGGGAAGTTGTCATCATCCTCCCCACCCGCAGTAAAAACGCTGACCGCTGTGGACGATAGCGAGATCTTTCGGGTCCCCAGAAGAGTAGGGGAGAGAGGGAAATCAAAGGATGGAGTAAGATCGAGGGATAGTTCCAGAGAACAGTCGAGAGCGAGAGCTGACTCGATATCTGAAACCCGATCGGAGGACGAGGAATCAGTGGCCTCGATCACCTCCAGGGGTAAGATGCAGAAGATAATCGGACCGGAAGTGTCGGACCGGCTGAAGGCCTCACCAAGGGATGTCGGCGCTGAAGTCCTGCGCCATCAGGCAGAAGTCCTAAGGGTGGCAGTCAGGTCCTCTAATCTAAAGGGGACGTACATTAGAACCCATAGAGACGCTACGGAATACATTGTTGCGGCATGGTCTCACCAGACTTCCGCCTTTCCAATGCCGGACTTCCTAGACGAAAGGACGAGGGAGGCGTGCAAGGCGAAGTTGGAATCAATGGAAAGAAGGATTGAGGACATGGTAAGAACAATGAACGAGTTCCAGAAGGGAACAACAGGGGCAGCGGTACCAACGGAATCGGACAGGCAGAGCAGCCCAATAAAGGATCGCGGAAGAGATGATGTAAGGCCTGAAATGGAGGCCCTGAAAAAGAAGTTTGAAAGAAGATTGAAATGATAAAAACATTTTGGACATTAGCACCACAGTCGACCTGGTGTAATCAGTACAAAGAGGAAGTCTTCGGCTAATGTACCCACGATGCCATTACACAGATGTATGTAACATTACTCTTCCTCGCCGATAGTCGGCATTCTAACTATCGGCCTTCGGCACGACGTTTTTTCGGTTATAAATATGATATTTATAAATTTATTTATAAATATGATATTTGTAACCGAAAAAACTTCGTGCCTGTTGAAATTAACATTTCACAGGACGACTATTATCTGATTTAACAAAATCGTCCTACCGATAAATTTCTACTTTCAAAATTCACTAAAAAAATAAATATGATATTTATAACCGAAAAAACTTCGTGCCTGTTGAAATTAACATTTCACAGGACGACTATTATCTGATTTAACAAAATCGTCCTACCGATAAATTTCTAGTTTCAAAATTCACTAAAAAAATAAATATCATATTTATAACCGAAAAAACTTCGTGCCTGTTGAAATTAACATTTCACACGATGATGATTATCTGATTTAACAAAACATTTCTACCGATAAAACATTAGTTTTCTAGAAAACTACTTCTGTACATCAATTTAACAAATTACCATTCAATAGTCTTATTCGACTAATGTTCTATATAAAATAGAAAAATTGTACAACTTATCATTTTGTCAACCTACAGATATTACCAGTAAATCATTATGCATAAAGGTCTCGAAGTTGAAATAATAATAAATATTTGTTAAACTATTCACACGGAAATCGCGGCAGAAGCAGCAAGCATTACCGACACCGTGCATCTCCAGATTGCAATACCGTGGCCAGCTTTGGAAGCAGTTCCTCTGAGAGTCGAGGAGGACTGAAACGATATTACCGTCAAGCTTGGGAAAATCTGCATGAGACGGCCGGTCATAAGACCAATCATCCTCCTCTTCGTCGCAAGGAGACCCTGGATGAACCAGGATACCGAGAAAATTACCGTGGCAACAACACCGAGAGAGATGGTTCAGAATTAGTTGCGAGCGATGTAGCCACGTACCCGTCTAACAAGCACGCCAGCATTTCTGACAAGAAACGCCATCATCATCATCATCATCATCACCACGGTAACTCTACGCCCGAGTGGAGGCAGTCTCAGTCTCATCACAGATACTAAACATAAAATCGGTTACCTAGAACCGTTTATTTTTTTGAGATTTTCGGTGAATCGATTATTGTGACGAGTCGCGATTAGATCACGAGCAAGTTGTATTTTTTATGCTGTATGCATATTTTATAAATGGTGACGCACTGGATGATGATGACTTTATGTTAGGAAATACATACAAAATGTAAGGTAAATTTCCTTCAATATAGAGTTTTAATTTCAGCAAATGTATTTTTGATTATTTGTTGAAAGATATAATTAATTGAATGTTTATTTGGTAATATTTGGATTTAAAAATATTTGTACAGACAAATTTGTTTACATAAGTGAAATACTTCTTGTGTATGTGTATTTTTATATATAAGAACATCTCTTTTTTATTTCTTCAATACAGTAGTATGTGAATTTTATATATTGATCTGATTCTTTAAGAAAAAAATTGATGAATTCATACATTGCTTTAATTTCAATTTTAATTTCTAAATAACTTTATTTTTTATAGAAAAGCACATCTATCTCAAAATCTTTTGAGGTGGATCGTTGACATTTTCTATAATATTCTAGATCTAAATTACACATATACATTTTGAAACATGTATAAAATCTTGTGTTTAAAATTCAACTAACTGTTTCTAGTAATTCAGCTAATTCTGAGTTAGAATATCAAAAATGTATATTGTTTTCCATTTACAATTCAAAGTTTACTTAGAAGAATGTATATTTAACATGAATTATAAATCTTTGTCCCAAATTTTTTCAAGAAATATGTATATGTATATCTAATATTCTTAGAACAATATTTTGTAGTCATTTGACGAAGAAATTAGTAAAATAAAATATTACCAAATGCATATATGTATATCATAACAAACGTTTGACAAATATTTAAAATCATTTTTTTTTAGAAATAAAGTTTCATGTGGATAAATTTTCTTATATTTCATCTTCTTTTTAGCATTAAATCACCATCCATCCATGTATTCTGCTATATCATTTATGAAATAATTTGTAACTCCATTTAAAATGGAAACTTAAAAGAACATGGTGAACAATTCAAACGTTGCGTAGGAGAATTTTTAAGCGTGATTCATAGATAGAAAAACTAATTCATCCTACATTTATTGTTCTGTTATACAGTAAATTATTTACGACTACCTTGTTACGTAATGTAAATACCGTATACTGCAGTAGCGTAAGTCAAAGATGAAAGTTGTGAATGTAGGAGGATCACGAGTTGATCGAAGGATATGCCAAAAAAATGAGAAAGTAATATATGTATATGTATAATTACTGATCAAACGAATTCTAATAATTTTTAAACGAATTCGATACAAACTATTATAAGAATGTTCGATTATAATAGGATTGACAATATTTTATGAAAATCATACGCATACTCGGTTGATCAATATCTGTAATGGGCACCTTGGCCTCGCCTTAAAGGAATCGAACAAACTCATAACGAAACGATATTCGAAGATGGTACCGTTAAGGAAAGGCCGACGCTATACATATCAGAATCAAAATTCATTTAGTTATGGTGCTCATTTTAAGACACTTTGCACTTATTCAAATTCATGTCGGATCTGTTTTTGCAGATTTTAAAACACCTTAATTAATTATTT